>NC_081451.1:707895-792535 GCF_007210705.1 Tigriopus californicus
GGACGGGTTCAGCCCGGCCAAAGCATTCTTGGGCCGCCAACAGCGCACCCTTTTACTGGGCCTCCCAGGGTACAAGTTCGACCGGGATGAGTATGAGACCGTGAGAAGTGCATCCCGTCAGCTTAAAAGGAATGTCAATGACAGATCAGCTCATAATCTCAGCATTTTCACGGTGGGCACCAAAGTGATGATACAACACCCGGTCAGCAAAGCGTGGGACGCACACGTGGCACTATCTCAGGCGTCTTGGAATCAGACCGTTCATACGATGTGATGTGCGAGGCCACGGACAAAGTATATCGGCGAAATCGACGATTCCTACGTCCATTGAGAGGTGCTGACAAGGGTGCTGGCGGTGTGCTTGGAAGCCCTACTTTCATGGGGATATAACGACCGGCCACTTGGTGTTCAGCTT
This sequence comes from Tigriopus californicus, assembly GCF_007210705.1. NCBI lineage: Eukaryota > Metazoa > Arthropoda > Copepoda > Harpacticoida > Harpacticidae > Tigriopus > Tigriopus californicus. The sequence continues at coordinate 708,311 of NC_081451.1, forward strand.
GACTGCAGAAAGGACATGTATCATTTGCTAATACTGTGACAGTGTTTGAGTGATACCATGGGCAGTAACATGGCAAAGGCTCCCGAGGTGCGGGAACAAATCATGGAACAATCCTCTGGCACACACTTGTTGGAACTTGCCCACAATGGGCTTCGGGGTAGCATCCTTCATTTTTCTGTTACTGTTTGTTCTGTGCCTTTTGGCGTGCTTGCGGCGCTTCTGCGGCACTCCCGTGCCAGCTCGGCACTATGTGGGGGGGGAGGCAGGTGGAGCATTCCCCATGTTGTCATATCGGAACTCATTCACTACGTGGCCTTCGTGGTCGCCACATGAGATGGCAAATCTAGGCTACGTAGAAGTTCTCACCCACCACAATAGGCCCCATTGAGGAGCCCCTCACCCAACACCGTCTTGACTGGTGGAGTTGCCAGCCAAAGAAGGAGCTGCCCAAACCCCAACAACTGACATTTTCCGCGATTTATCAGTACTCTGAGTACAATACGTCATTATCATTTCTTTCCATCCTTTCTCATTCTTGTTTGTTGTATATTGCATAAATATATACCTATCTCGGGGGAGGAGTAGTGTAATTCAGATATAGTATAAATAAAGTGGCTGGATGCGAAGTCCAGTCAGTCATATCATAGTGTACATTTCTCTAGACTTTTTTTCTCGCGCCAGATCTGTTAGTGATCGCAAGATGCCAATGAAATCACGAAAACTCTATTTTCCTCGATTTTGTGTTGGCAAGCTGCCAAGGTAAATGATTCTTCCCCCTTCATTTCGCAACTCAAAAAAATAACCTTTTTGCCCCGAAGTAATTATTTTTGATTCTATTTATGGTGATTACTTGAACCGAAATCTAGTTGCTTTTGACAGGTACACAAGCTTACAGCCATTAAAAATATAATTTAAGAAGTGTCATGAATCATGATATATAGTTTGCACGGGCTTAACAACTAAGAGTCCTTTTGAACAATAAGATAAGTGTCCGGTGAGAAGTCTTTGTTGCAAAGCTCTTGCACCTTATTAATTCTGAAGGATGGCAAACTTTAAGAATTAACACAAAGTTGTGTTGACAGAAATAGATATGATACATTTAAAAAGAGGTAACTCAGTGGGCTTTTTCAAATGTATTTCATAATCAAGAGACCAAACAACACGAAGTTCACACCCATCATTCATATGAACTCAATATGTATCAAGGGTTTCCTGATCATTTTTTAGTTTTCTTCAATTCTTCCATTTTTTTTGATGAAAATTATGATTGATGTGGTTATAGGCCAGGTCACCACACAGGCCAACAACTTTACAGTTAGGCTCAAAATATGGAATGGGGTCCCAAGGCCTAATTACAAACACTTCACTTTAGTTAATAGAAAATAGGAGTATGGGTCCACTAGTTCTCTCAAGTTGGAAACAGGTTGCTGATGGCCGTGTGGGGATAGAGTTGGAATTCCCACTGGCTTTTTACAACAGTTCTAGAAATTCTTAATACTCTCTCCGGGTGTCATGAATGCCGTTGACAGTGTAGGGAATAATGGCCAATGAAATGATTCATCTTGGTCAGTAATCTGAGAGCAAACAAACTTGGCTTGTCAGTCATATCAGTTATCACATTGGAGAGCAAGGGACAACACTTTTGACACATTTGAGGAAATACACAAATGACTTTCTATTACACAGATTCACAGGCAGGCAAGCTGAGAGACACTCACTCACAAATACTTGCTGCGTGCCCAATCATATGTCAATAACTCAACTTGTTCAGGCTGGTCAACCTCTTCTTTCTTTTTAATGAATCCGTATCAAGCTCCCTAGGTTGCTTGCATTCACAAGTCCTGATGACAGGTCTTTGGTCGTTGGACGGCCAAGTCCTGGAAAAATAAGGATGGGCGGTCTCTGAGCTGCAAAAAGTAAGGCTGCTTGGGTCACAGTTGGGAACACTTTGTCACTGATGAAGGGTCATTCATGCCTTTCTCTTCAGTTTTGAGTCCTTTCTGGATCTTGAGATACGATGTTTTCAAACGTAGAACAGACAATCAGAGGATATTGGATTTGATATCTACAATGGCTCCAATCCAGTGCGAGGGGACGGGTCAGGTGGGCCAACTTCTTGAAATGGTTTGGCAAAATGGTAGTGAGGTCAACCCAATGGCGGGTCATTGAGTAGTAGTCACACACAATGATTTATGAGCGGATTTCACTTCAGATTTCATAGGACCAGAGCACGGTCGTTTCAAATTTACCCTTTCAATGTCTCGCAGCTGTTGATTTTTAACTATGTGTGACTATGTGTCCAGGGTACAGCCGTCCTTGTACCAAGGGACAAAAGCTCATCAAACTCAGATTTGGCGATGTCGTACTTCATCTTAGAGAGAAGGCGAGCACGTGAAAAACAGGGCGGACCACTGGTCTGAATGAAATGGCGGACATCATGAGAAGCCGGAGCCGATGAGAACGTAGGTTTTAACAGGGATGGGTAGCCGTGCAGCAGCCGTAAATACGGGCCAACATCAGATATTTGACAATTTCAGCCAGAGGGTCCTGTTGAATCGAAGCGGTTAAAAAGAAAAGTAGACGAGAGAAAGCAAGATTCTGATAGCCGCTTATTTTTGACATCCACCAACAGATCATGAGACCTCAGGAAATCTGCTCCCAAGATTGGCATGGAAACATCTGCAACAGTAAATTTCCACTCGAAAATGGTCCTCAAGCCAATATCCATGCGGTGTGTCACAGTGCCAAAAGTTGAGATTGAAACGCCGCTGGCATTGACAAGGTGGAAAGCCGAATCAGGACTGATGATTTTGAGTGAAGTAACCAAATGGAGGGGTAGCAGTGATCTGGAAGCTCCAGAGCCCACCAGGAAGCGACGATTTGAAATGAAATCCGTAACGAAGAACAGAGAACACAAGGAAGGTGCAGCGATGGCAACTGTAGCTGAAGAAACAGGTGGAGAACAAATGGTGGCTGCCGTCTCCGAAAGGCGACAGCCCACCTGAGTTTTTTGAACTGTCATCACAAGGAGCAGTACACTTATGAGGGTCCAGACACCTATATGCCTTTTTACCATACTTTCGACGTAATTTGCATAAATAAGGGGCTTTTCTTGCCACTGCAGACATAAATGATGTTCTGGCCGTTGCTGATGACAGGTTCAAGGCCTGCTCGTAAAACCGACCAAGTGGTTCGTCTAACTGAGTTGCCAAGGAAGCACGAGCATGTTCGAGAAGGGCGCGGAGGAGTTTGTCCTTGATGAGTTGATGAGGTAGCCCAAAATGTCATCATTGCCCAATAACAGGGACTTAGATTGAGCAAAGAGTTCCACAATTGGCAAACTATCCGCAGGCAAATCCAAAAACAAAGCAAGCCGCTGGGCCGGTTTCACATTGAAACACTTGAAAAAATTACACTTCAAGTTAGATACGGGTCCGGGTCAAAACTTCCAAGGACAGGACGGAGCTCGGGACCCTCGAAATGACATCCGCCCCTAACACCGAAACAGCATGGTCAAATTTCGTGCTTGAAGCCGTGATGTTACAAAGGCAAAATTGAGCTTCCGAGAGGAGAAACCACTTCTCTGGCTCATGACTCCAGAAGGGAGGCAATTTCACGGTCACGGCAGACGCCGGAGACACGGTGGTAAGGCCGTCTTTTTCCATCAATAAATTTAACTCGGGGTCACCAATTGTGGCATTTGTACACGGTCAGCTCATAGAACGCAATGATGGAGTTACCAGCGTCAGCATTAGCTGGTCGCCACACATTTGGGGGTCAGATCTAGTAGCACTTTCTGACCCAAAAAACAATCAGGGACCAATCTCAGAAGTTCTGGATTGCAATCATCCGGCAATCTGCCTGACCAGCGCAGATTGTTTACATCAGGACAAATGACTAAAATCGTCGAACTTACTAACTCGTGGTCTACCTTATAAGGTAATGAATGCATGATATTTTGTTAAAACATCTGACTTTGGATGCCAAGTTTTTTGAGCTGAGTCGGGGGATATCAAACCTTGCTTAATAATTTAAAAAAAGAATTGTCGTCCCAAATGGTCCATAAACTAAGTTTATAGTCCTTTTTAGAATCCTCACACCTTGTTCTTTCGTGTGTTATTAGTACTGATGTGATCAATCTGCCTGCGCCTCAACCTTTTGAACTAGTAGTGCCAAGTTTGATCCAAGCTAGATTTTTTTTGGTCGGAAATGTACGTTCCCGTGACCTAAAAAATCCAGCTTAGATCAAACTTGGCAGTATTGGTTTGAAGGTTTGGAGTGTGAGCACATTGATCACATCAGTAGTTATTGAAAGACTTCGAAAAAAATTTGCTAAACCTTTTTTGGCTTCCTCGGTCAAAAAAGATTGCTGTGCTACTTTTTTAATATTTTCAATTTTTTTTAGCAATTTTTGTACTTTTCCGACTGTCTGCAATTCTGACTATATGTCGCATTTTGGGATTTTTGTTGTCTTTTGGGTCCATATCTGCTTCCTTCTTAACTTGTTGTTCCTTGTTTGGGATCTTTCGATTTACTTGTGAAGAGCTTAACAAAATGAAGGATTAAATCCTCAGTCAGAACTTCCTCGCAATTGTTTTTGTTTGGGTTTTTACTGAATTTACAAACCGCCGCAAAGAATGTTGTCCCTGGTATATTTAAAATGAAAGATTATGATTCGTCTAGTTGTTGCGATTTGAATATTTTACCATATTTGGCTACCATCAAATTTGAACATTCAGCTCTCCTTTTCATTTGGGAAAGTCTGCCAAAAAAAGAAAGTATCAGTCTGCTCTGTCTGCCGTGTTGGGGTTGATCCAACCCAGAATTGTTTTGTGAACAAAAGCACCCTCAGCAGCAAAACAGTAGGCTCCAGAAGAGAATCCCTTCTGTTTCCATTTCCCCTCCTCTCGCCTATCTCAATTCCCTTAAGTCCGAAAGCGAAATTGTGAAAAGAGAGGGGTTTGTGCAAAAGACGTAACTGTTTATCCGTGCAATCGTTTCGATTCGAGCTCTTCGACCAAAAACTCAGGAAAATTGATTTTACTTTACTGGCATCTATTTTTGAAATACGGAATGAAGGTAAATCTGCCAGGGCAGTTGTTTGCCATTCCAATGTCATTCGAAGATGATACTTTTATTCTTTCCAAATTCAAAGTGCCAATTGACTTGAACGAAAATGAGTAAACCGTATCTTGGCTTGCTTCTCTGTTGTTTCGTGTGTTCACACTTTGTCCCAAAAGTACCTAGGTAGTTACTGAATTATGATTTTTGTTCGTTTGAAGCGTCAACCATAAAAAGAAGACTAAGAAGTAATGTCATACTTTTCCGTTTCAAAGTCACGTAACTCAAAGGATAACCTAGAAAACCAAGTTAGGTGCCTAAATTTTGAAAACATGAAAATGCCGCGAAGAGGCTAAAAGGGACTAAAACAACATTTTACCCATTATAATATTTCTTTTTGCATTCTGAAACCTGTTTTTGTATATTTACACTTTTTGTGAATTTGCCCAGCTTTTTTCCAGGCATTCCCACCTTTTTTCATTTTTCTTAACTTAGAAATAATACATTGGCCAGGCTTGCTTGGGTACCGCATTGTTAGAGCATCCGCTTTCCAATTAGCGACTCCTGGTTCGATCCCAGACTAGCCGAGTTCAAGCTTCTTTGCAGTATTTAATTACAGCATAAGTTTCTGCTTTAACAGCTTAAATGGGCGAACCTGCGGCGGGTCATTCCCGAGGGTGAGGTAATAATTGATGTTGGCTGTGACGACGATGTGGGAATATCCCTCAATTGGGACACCCATCTTCAGATGGCAGGCCGACCGAGAGAGCTGCCATCTGACTTCGTAACAAACAAAACAATATTTCGGCCCAAAAAGGCAACTTTTTTTTAGGTCTAGTTGCTAGTCTCATTTCATTCCATTTACTCTCATGGATTAAATCGCAATCCGGATTACGTAGCACTTTGCTCAATAATCAATTATATTCATCGGTCTCACACTTACTTGTCAGACAATTGGTAGTTTTTTCTAGGAATACAACTTGTTCAAATTTGTCATACCAACGTATTTTCTTTTCAGGGTCACAGAAAAACTTTGATCGATGTGTTTCCGATGATTCTTTTGAGGAACTAAAATCAGCCGAAGTTGTATGAAAGCGGCCAAGTCATTAAATCCGAGGCTGCTGAAGAAGACCAACGCTTTCCTAGCTACCAAACCGGTAGATCATGTTCACAATATACGGTTACATCATTATCCGAATGGGGTATTTTACTTACATAAAATAAGAGGCCTTCTTAAAGAGCACTTTAGATTCAGACCAGAGTAAGGTGTCCCATTTTCTTTTTTACGTTATCACTTCATCCGAACAATTCAATCTTTCTCCACAGAGTTGACTCAAAGGCTGAAGGGTTCTTGCTAAATGCCAGCCTTTCTATTGAAACCTGACATGATGGACCCAGTTTGGGTTGGAATTCACGTTAGAAAAACCGACTATGAGCGCCATTTAAACAAGATTTCAAATGGCACCTTGGTTACTTTTGAGTATTTTGAACGTGCTATAAAAAGACTTGAAGAAAGCCTAAGCGATTCATACGGAACTTTGAGCCCACAATGTAAGTTTTATTGCTAAGGTAGCAGTTTTATTTGCATTCCTCTGATTTCCTGTCTAATCATCTTCAATCAACAATTTTCTTCATATCTATTGCCTCCTGGTGTTGAAAAAACTGACGGTGCTTACACTTTCTACCGAGGGGCCGCAAATACAAATTTTCCAATTGCTATGTCTTAATCATCTTAAGAAGATGAAAACATCAATCTGTAACTCCCAAGTTCAAAACTGTTATTTATCTTTAAAACGGCTAAACTACGTGTATGAGGTAGAAAAGTGAGACTGAAAATTGGGTCGCAAATTTGCGGCCACCCCTTGATCACATATGTCGAATGGGCGAATGGGTGTAAAGTCTGAACTGTGCACAACAATAGCAAGTGAATTATGACTCTCTAATGTTATTCTTCCGTAGATGGTATTTGTGGTAGCTTCAGATGACCCTCAATGGTGCAAGACACAATTCGGAACAATGCCCAATAAGACCGTCATATTTGCCAACGAAGCCTTCAAAGACAATTTGGGATTTGACAGGAAGTATTTAGATATGGCCATCATGTCCAAAATGCAACCACTCCATCTTCGACTATGGGACATTTGGATTTTGGGGGCCTATTTGGCCGGAGGTCATACGATACTGGCCCATCAACATTGGCACTGGCAAGAATCCCGAAGTGGAGAACGTCAGGCAAGCTGAACTGCCAAATTGGCACTTCATTGAAGCTCATGGAAAGTCGTAACGCCCTCACTAACCCTTGCCGTCATGAATTATTCAAAGATGATAAGGCAAACGTGAGTGGCAAATTCTACAAATCGTACGCCAAACAGCCTCTCAATGAAATTGTTTTTGGATATTCGCACTTCTACCTTTCATCTGAATACAAAGCTGACCAGAAAGAAAAAAAAAACATTATTATCATCATTGCCAAAAGAGTGAGGTCGGAATGTCAAGTAATCAATCATATCATGTTTATTTTCATTGATCTCTTATTTTTGTCATTAATTGACGCTCAAACAAATGCATAAAAGTCAAGTCTAGACTTGAGGAGGTAGAAGTGAGGAACAAAATCGGAATGCAAGTGGCTTGAGTAGGAACCATACGTAACTACATACTTCTGTTTTCTATGGTATGTCGATTATGCAAATTTTCATAATTAAACATGGAGCATATATGTAGATCAGGTCGTTGAGAGAATAGAGAGTCACGAGTCAGTTGACATGTCTACCTTGATTTTGTTAAGGCCCTTGAAAAATTAGATAATGCTTTTTATGAAACGCCTTCATGTGATGGAGATCCAAGGCAAGGTTCTCATTAATTAATAGTTTCATTTGTGGTAGGAACAAATAGTTCAGGTCGAGGGATCCCTTAGTGACATACATGATGTCAAGTCGGGTGTTCCTCAGGCTCCATATAGGTCCACTCCTTTTTATCATCTTCATTGCTCCGCTTCAGAAGCTTAGTTTTTTATAACTAGGTTAGGTTAGGTTAGGCTAGGTTAGATTAAGGTTAGGGGTTAGGTTAGGTTAGGTTAGGTTAGCTTTGGTTAGGTTAGGTTAGTTTTTTCTTATCTTTAGCCATCTTGTTCAAACTTCCAGAACAACAGCTGAAGCAAAAGGTTAGCTACGTAAGGACCATAAGTATAACCGAAACTTGGTCTCTCAAAACTCCTATTTTCAAATTCCAATTTATCAAATTAATCAGCATCGCATTCTCGAATCAGGGAGTGAGGACAGTTTTCAAACCATAACAGGCCAACTCTAGATCGTAACAGGCCAGAGTCGCGTTTCGAAATGTTTGCGGAGTAATAAACTTAGATCGTATGAATTCAGTTTTTAGAGTGAATTTGAGTTTTTTGAGTGCCAATTTTGATAATTTATCTCCTATTTGAGTGAATGAATGGCAATTCCCATTCATTTCACCCACACACAAGCACCACGAACACTAACACGTGCACGACGCAACAAGGCGCAACAGAGAGGAAGTTACACCTGGTTCGAAATTCCTGGGAGATAAGGAACGAGAGCAAACTAAATAGCGTCCTGTTTCTGCCAGCGAGCATCCAACCAGGAATGATACTAGAGTCTCGGAATCAGTCTTTGTTTGATTGGCATTTCTAAACTGTTCTCGTTATCATCCTCTTCGTCAACGCAGGGAGCACGTGGTTGCCAGATCATTTGATCATGATTGGGATCATTTTCAATGGTCTTGTTTTGAGGGGATCAGGGTCATTGGGCAAAGAAGCTGAATAGTTTTCGACATTGGCCATAGCACCATGTATGCAAAGGCAAGTTGTTTAAAGGCAAACTCCAATTGGAGGAGCAAATTCACCCGGCACCCATTCCACTCTTGAGGCTTTCCCTTGAAATTCCCTTATCCTGTCTCTGTATTGGGTCCGGAGGCCTTGCAAATTTTCTTGCATCCTGGACAGTTGTCTCCTCGTTCGTCCGAGAACATCTCAGTCAAATACCTTTGGATGGACATTCCAGTTTGAGCTAACAGATGTCCTAATTTGAATACTCCTTGGCAGACTTATCCCAAATAGCTGCGTCTTTCTTTTAGCCAACTGTTCAGGGCCTCTTTTTTTCTCTTCCCATTGTGTCTTTGTCACACTCCGATTAAATGACTGAATGACGATAAAAAGACTTTTTCTTGAAAAGAGCTGGCCCTAACGAAGATTACTGGTTTCAATGGTGGTGTGCGATCAAGTGGACACAAGTAGGAGTATTAGCTTACCGAAATGAAACTTGAACAAAAATCATGAATAGTTCCAATTGGTTTCCACTATGAGTCAGTCATGACAACTTTTCCTCACGTCATAACACTGCTGAATGACTATTCAGAAAATCAAGAGGGTACAATTGTTTCATTTTTTGTCCTCAAAATAACTTGTTGGTAACCAACGCAATCTGATTTATTTTATCGGTCGTCCATGCTGTGTTCAAATGGGAGCTCTGTGTGCCTCAATCCGTTAAACTCAAAGGTGAGACCAGTATCTGACCAACTCAAGTTATGTAAAATGCATTTGTTTTTTCTTCAAATTTCCAACATATCTCGCAAAATGCCGTTAGTTGGAATACATTCAAAACTTGAGTTTTAATCATTAAATGATTCCATCCCAAACAGGATTAAGGATCGTGAAAAAATACCGATTGCAATTGCATCCCTAGGGTCACGCTTAATCTTGCATTGGGTGAATGCGCTGACCTTGCCTGAGAATTGTTTCGCATATCGCGAGAAAATTGGAGCAGGTTCCAAATCAAATATGTGGCCATGTGTTCGAGAATAATGTCAAGTGAAAGCCGTATGTGACCTCAATATGTGTAAAAACAAGTGTCGTCGAAATGCACCATTAGAAATAATTTCCTTTGACGTCAGCAGTGTTTCGAGCATAATGAAATGCGCTAGTCGCTCTCTCGCTATGTTCATTTTTCTATTATTCTTGGGTTCCACAATTTTGTATTTTAACCACAAGAAGTCCTTTTTGGCGCTCACCTCAAATTGTTGGCGATAACTATGGCATTTCGACGATTCAGTCAAATCAAAGTCAAAGTCCCAACGAAAACTATAATGGTCTTTCAGAATTTAATGAATTATATCCAGAGTTTGAACAATTCTTTATCGGAAATCCAGACGCAGTTGGTGTCACAACGACGTTTCTTCAATATCAAAGTAACGGAAAACGGAAAAAATGGTTGTCCGTCACATAAGTTTGTGATGACAACGAGTGATGGTGGAAGATTGGGCAATAAAATGAGTGAATATGCAACTCTTTTGGCTTTGTCTGCAATCACTGGATTCACACCAGTTATCGGAGAGTAAGCAATATTAACTCAGTCGTCGGTCGACTGCACAAATCAAGTGGAGGGCGTGGGTATATTTAGTATTTTTCATTTTTATTTTGATCGATTAGTGAAGGTTGCATTATTTGAAGTGTCTAAAGTAACATATTTAGAATTTCAGATTCATTAGTTGTAGGTTTCCTGCCATATTTTAGTCCATTAGACCCTGTGACAAAAAAGAATTAAAGTAATAGCATTCAAGAGATCAACAGTTTTAACATTTAGGACAACATGCCAAAGATACACAATAATGAAAAACAGAGCATACTGTTTTGTCCACCAGCCAGGGGTGAAAGGTCCTGACTTATTGAATTCCCGTGGTGAACGGAAACATGGAACCCAAGCACTAGGTAAAAGTACCTTGATAGCTCTCAAAGATGGAGAGCACCTATTACAAGGGCTTCAATTTCTTAGACCTATCTTAAGGCCTCCGGTTATAACCCTAATCAGGGCATCACGAGCAATAATTCGAGTTTCCTTTATCAGGCCTCCAACATCATCAAATAACTAAGGTTACAGATCGTTAGTTACCTCTACTCCCCACTGGTCCCAGATCAATCTCGCTTGTCTGGCATACCTGGGCCAATCTTCAAGGCTAACTATCCTGCAAAATGTGGTCACTATCCTAGTCTACTGTGCATCTATCAAACGATGCTGCTCTCTACACTTAGAGTCTAGCACCGGATTCTTTGCCAAATCAAAGATGAACTTCGGTTACAGTTCCATACTACTTTATTCAATTGCTCTACATGAAAATGACACTCTACCAATCAGCTGTCTTGCTCGGGTAATGAAAGAGGGGGTAATTGCTTGGCCATGGAAGAGGGAAAACATGCATGGACAGAAAATGGTTTGATCCTACTTTTGATGAGGGTGATTCTTGTCCAACGGAGATCCACGGCGATGACGTCGGTTCGATGGGATTGAAGGTCCAGAATCAAATTGACGAGTATAACTCAGAAGTTGCACCTGTACTCAGCTCCAGAGACTTTTCAACTCGTTTATGCTGCTCACTGATGTATGCTATGCACTTCCCACGTCCTCTTGACTCTGCACGGCTTCCTAGGTCCCGACTCCAAGCGTTGATTCACTGTCCTTATTCAAAAATTGGATCGCACTAAACCTCCAGCACGTCTATCAAAATGTTTTCGATTCAAATACCAGCAAGAGCTTCAAGATGGGAGTTGTTCTCACTTTCAAAAGTTCAATGGTCTCTGTCCGAGAGGTTCAAGTTATGGCTCTGCTCTCCTCGAGCGCGAAATGTGGACTCTGCTCTCCTCGAGCACGAAAATGTGATGTTCGTTGATTTAACTTCCCGTACAATGTTGGTTTTCCGCCTCTTCCTCGTGGGGCAAACGGGTTGTCCCTGCCCTTGCAAATCCAACCCTGTAGGACGGCGAATGCGTTTCTTTGCTAACACTGGTTTGCACGCTCAATGAAACATCTGACGGCAACAGGGATTTTCACAGAGAGATTGGGGTGGCTGGCCTTGGGTTTAGGAATTTTTAACCAAATCATGTTGTACTGGTGGATTGATCGCGTGCTATCTTTAACTTTAATTGCGATTGGAACATTTGAGGCATCATTTTGGTTCAGCAACGCGCGAACTCATCCTTTGGGAGCCGTTAAATCAGGGGAAAACAATGGGAGTCTGGCCTTGAATTGGATGTTTTTATCAAATGGTGTTTTATGGTGGATTGACCACGTGCTGCCAATGACTTTAATTGCGCATTGGAACATTTGAGGCATCATTTTGGTTTCAGCAACGCGCGCAACTCATCCTTTGGAGCGTTAAATCAGGGGGAGAACCAATGGGAGTCTGGCCTTGAATTTGGATGTTTTTATCAAATGGCTGTTTTTATGGCGGATTGACCACGTGCTGCCAATGACTTTAATTGCGATTTGGAACATTTAGGCATCATTTGGTTTCAGCAACGCGCGCAACTCATCCTTGGGAGCCGTTAAATCAGGGGAGAACCAATGGAGTCTGGCCTTGAATTTGGATTGTTTTATCAAATGGTGTTTTTATGGTGGATTGATCACGTGCTGTCTGGACTTTAATTGCGATTGGAACGTTTGAGGCATCATATTGGTTTCGGCACAGTTTGCAAATCATCCTTTGGGAGCCGTTAAGTCACAAAAAGGTACAAATGGGGTGTCTGGCCTTGATTTTGGATGTCTTAAATAAATGCTGGTTTTATGGTGGATTGGTCGATTGGTGGATTGGAACGTTTGAGGCATCATATTGGTTTCGGCACAGCTTGGAACTCATCCTTTGGGAGCCGTTAGGCACAAAAAGGTACAAATGGGGTGTCTGGCCTGGGTTTCGGGAATTTAAACAAATGCTGTTTTTATGGTGGATTGACCACGTGCTGTCTTGACTTCAATTGCGATTGGAACGTTTGAGGCATCATTTTGGTTCAACGGCTTTGGGAGCCGTTGAATCAAGAGTACTAAAATGGGTGGCTGGCCTTAAGTTTAGGAATTTTTAACAAATCATGTTGTACTGGTGGATTGATCGCGTGCTATCTTTAACTTTAATTGCAATTGGAACGTTTGAGGCATCATATTGGTTTCGGCAACGCGTGCAACTCATCCTTTGGAGCCGGTGAATCAAGAAGTACTACAATATAGGGTGACAAGCCCTGATTTGGAAATCTTAAACAAATGCTGTTTTTCATGGTAGATAACACGTGCTGTCCTCTACTTTAATTGCGATTGGAACGTTTGAGTCATCATTTGGTTGCTTCATTGCTTGCAACTCGTCCTTGGGAGCTGTTAAATCAAAAAGATTTCAAACAGGGTGTCTAGCTTTAGGTTGAGGAAATTTTATATTGCATGCACTGTAAAATACTTCTCATTGGGCATACTGAAAATTCTAGAGACAAACTATTGCAGAATTAGACTTGGGCCGACATGCCCACCCACTAAGCCTGTGAACGATCTGAAAAGTAAAGGCCCAAGGCTGAGAAATGGGTTCTCAGAGTTTGAGAATCGCGGTTTTGGACTACTTTGATCAAATCTCAAAATACTGTCCTTTGAGTTGAAGAAATTCTGAATGGTTAGCATTTCAGCAATTCTTAACAAAAATCCTGTTTTATTGTGTGGATTGACCGGTTGCTGTCTTTGACTTTAATTGCGATTGGAACGTTTGAGGCATCATATTGGTTTCAGCACAGCTTGCAAATCATCCTTTGTGGCGCCTTAAATCAAGGGGGGTCAAAAAGGGTGAACAAGCCCTTGAATTTGGATGTTTTATAAACAATTCTATTTTTATGGCGGATTGACCACGTGCTGCCAATGACTTAATTGCGATTGGAACATTTGAGGCATCATTTTGGTTTCAGCAACGCGCGCAACTCATCCTTTGGGAGCCGTTAAATCAGGGGAGAACCAATGGGAGTCTGCCTTGAATTTGGATGTTTTTATCAAATGCTGTTTTTATGGCGATTGACCACGTGCTGTCTTGGACTTTAATTGCGATTGGAACATTTGAGCATCATTTTGGTTTCAGCAACGCGCGCAACTCATCCTTTGGAGCCGTTAAAATCAGGGGGAGAACCAATGGGAGTCTGGCCTTGAATTTGGATGTTTTTATCAAATGGTGTTTTTATGGTGGATTGATCACGTGCTGTCTTGGACTTTAATTGCGATTGGAACGTTTGAGGCATCATATTGGTTCGGCACAGTTTGCAAATCATCCTTTGGGAGCCGTTAAGTCACAAAAAAAGGTACAAATGGGGTGTCTGACCTTGATTTTGGATGTCTTGAATAAATGCTGGTTTTATGGTGGATTGGTGGATTGGAACGTTTGAGGCATCATATTGGTTTCGGCACAGCTTGGAACTCATCCTTTGGGAGCCGTTAGGCCACAAAAAAGGTACAAATGGGGTGTCTAGCCTTGGGTTTCGGGATTTTAAACAAATGCTGTTTTTATGGTGGATTGACCACGTGCTTGCCAATGACTTTAATTGCGATTGGAACATTTGAGGCATCATTTTGGTTTCAGCAACGCGTGCAACTCATCCTTTGGGAGCCGTTAAATCAGGGGGAGAACCAATGGGGAGTTGGCCTTGAATTTGGATGTTTTTATCAAATGCTGTTTTTATGGCGGATTGACCACGGTGCTGCCCATGACTTTTAATTGCGATTGGAACATTTGAGGCATCATTTTGGTTTCAGCAACGCGTGCAACTCATCCTTTGGGAGCCGTTAAATCAGGGAGAGAACCAATGGGGAGTCTGGCCTTGAATTTGGATGTTTTTATCAAATGCTGTTTTTCATGGCGGATTGACCACGTGCTGCCAATGACTTTAATTGCGATTGGAACATTTGAGGCATCATTTTGGTTTCAGCAACGCGCGCAACTCATCCTTTGGGAGCCGTTAAATCAGGGGGAGAACCAATGGGGAGTCTGGCCTTGAATTTGGATTGTTTTATCAAATGTGTGTTTTTATGGTGGATTGATCACGTGCTGTCTTGGACTTTAATTGCGATTGGAACGTTTGAGGCATCATATTGGTTTCGGCACAGTTTGCAAATCATCCTTTGGGAGCCGTTAAGTCACAAAAAGGTACAAATGGGGTGTCTGGCCTTGATTTTGGATGTCTTAAATAAATGCTGGTTTTATGGTGGATTGGTCGATTGGTGGATTGGAACGTTTGAGGCATCATATTGGTTTCGGCACAGCTTGGAACTCATCCTTTGGAGCCGTTAGGCCAAAAAAGGTACAAATGGGTGTCTGGCCTTGGGTTCGGGAATTTAAACAAATGCTGTTTTTATGGTGGATTGACCACGTGCTGTCTTGGACTTCAATTGCGATTGGAACGTTTGAGGCATCATTTTGGTTTCAACGGCTTTGGGAGCCGTTGAATCAAGAAGTACTACAAATGGGGTGGCTGGCCTTAAGTTTAGGAATTTTTAACCAAATCATGTTGTACTGTGGATTGATCGCGTGCTATCTTTAACTTTAATTGCAATTGGAACGTTTGAGGCATCATATGGTTTCGGCAACGCGTGCAACTCATCCTTTGGGAGGCCGGTGAATCAAGAAGTACTACATATAGGGTGACAAGCCTTGATTTTTGGAAATCTTAAACAAATGCTGTTTTTCATGGTAGATAAACCACGTGCTGTCCTCTACTTTAATTGCGATTGGAACGTTTGAGTCATCATTTGGTTGCTTCATTGCTTGCAACTCGTCCTTTGGGAGCCGTTAAATCAAAAAAGATTTCAAACAGGGTGTCTAGCTTTAGGTTGAGGAAATTTTATATTGCATGCACTGTAAAATACTTCTTATGGGCAAACTGAAAATTCTAGAGACAAACTATGGCAGAGTTAGACTTGGACCTGCATGACCCAGCCCACTAAGCCTGTGAATGGTATGAAAAAATGGCAAAAGGCTGAGAAATGGGTCTACAGAGATTTGAGGAATCACGCGGTTTCTGCACTACTTTGATCTAGTATCCAAATACCGTCCTTTGAGTTGTAATAAATTTCTGAATGGTTTTGAAGTCACACACAATCACTAAAAAATGCTGTTTTATTGGTGGATTGACCGCTTGCTGTCTTTGCCTTTAACTGCGATTGGAACATTTGAGGCATCATTTTGGGTTCGTCATCGCTTGCAACGTCCTTTGGGAGCCGCAAATCAAAAGTCATTACGATGCGGTGTCTAGCCTTGGATTTCGAAAATTTTAAATTGTAGCGCAATGTTGCATACATTGTGAAACACTTCTCATTGGGATACTGAAAGTTCTAGAGGCAAACTATTGCAGAATTAGACAGGGCCGACATGACCCAGCCCACTAAGCCTGTGAATGATCTGAAAAAAGGCCCAAGACTGAGAAATGAGTTCTCAGAGATTTGAGGAATCACGTGGTTTCTGCACTACTTTGATCAAGTTTTCAAATACCGTTAAGTGGCTACAGACACCTTCAGCTTATTGGAGAAGAGGCCCCTAATGCTGACTCTGGGGTGCTTGACAATTTGCACTTTGAGCTGACAAAGAAGCTCTCTTCCGAGCTCTCTTAAGATCTCCTCTGTCGTCCAATGTCATTTTTACTGACCGCGGTGCTGGAGTGTTCAGATTTTCCTCACGCACCCTGTTTCATGTTATACTATAACAATAGGAAGATTAGCGTCAACATAATTACTATCATAGTATCCACTTTTAGTATGGCTCCAGGAATCCAGGAGAATTGACATTGAGTCAAAAACGTCTTTCACATGTTCAATAATTCAGTTTTTTCAAAAAAATATCTCCTAACCAACCAAAAATTAATTTTTACAGTCGTAAGTCAGTTGATGATGATGGCATTAATAAACTATTACACCAACGAGTCCATAATTTGTATCACAATTCCATCTATCAAGCTCAAGAAATTAAAAATATTTCCAAAAAGTGTGATTCCTCAAAGGAAATTTTGTGCAACTGCATTGCAAATTGAGGAATCACCATCCGGACTTTGGTTTCGGCATAGCGACAACTTTAGGGGCTCCTGGGCCAGGAAAGGTCAATGACTCCTGAATTTTCGCGTTCGATAGTGAACAGAGACAGACGTCTTTTTTCGCTCCCAGAACCTGTCTTAACATACGACTTGTGAAATTTTTGTGTCCTGCGTATGAAAAGCGTCGTGACAAAACGTGGCATTCCGTTCTTAGAGTGCCCTGTGGTCAATGCAGTGATAACATTTGTGAAATGACTAAAACCAAGAAGAGGGGCGCAAATTCGCCACTTAATTCGATGGCAAAAAAGGCGGAAAACTCGGCCCCGATGGCCACCGTGACCTCAATGACCCCGACGGCCCCGGGGCCTTTTGTCACCTCGACGACTCCGATGTCCACAGCGGCCTCAATGACCTCAGCGACCCCTATTGCTTCGACTGTTGTCTCAGTGGTGGCCCCGACTACCTCGGTAGTCAGCTATGCTAATGTAGCCCAAGAAAAGAGAAAATTCCCCAGCTTGAAAATTGAAGTCAGGAGGAAAGACCAAGGAGCAATTGAGAGAAGTACCAGGCTGCCCACCATAGCAGCAGGGCAGGTCATCATTCAAGATTTAGGCTTGGGAGTGGAGGAGATTTCTGACATCAGATTCTTCAGGGAACCGTCAGGGAGGTCGTGTGGCATCAAGGTCAAGACCGTGGCAGACATCATAATCAAGGAGAGATTCAGTCATACGTACTTTGAGAAAGAGGAGCTTGGAGTCATGTGGTGTTTCTCGCTCAAGGGTGCAGAGAAGGTGGAAATCCACCAGCTCAGGCTAATCAATGTACCGGATGAAGTCACTGACAGGGATATAATAGCCGCTGCATATAGTGTTGCTGAGCCAGTATCAGGTGTAATTAAGGAAACCTACAAGGAACATCATAGCCCCCTACTGGCTGGAATCCCAAATGGGAATGTCTTAATCAAGGTCAAGAAGGTGAGAGAAGGGTTACCCACCCATCTTTCTATCAAGGGTAAGCGGATCAGAGTCGTTCTACGAGAGAAGGGCAGCAAATGTTACAAATGCAAGGAGGAGGGTCACATCGCAAAAAACTGTAAACTGTCCATTCCAACCCCTAGGGATGGGGATGATGATAACATTGATGAGGAGACCTTTGTAAACGAACATGATGATGGAAACCAAATAGATAATGAAGAAGAAGTTGGCGAGCACTCTGGTGGGCATGTTCTTCGACATGAACACTACAGTCCTCCCAAAGACATTTACCCGTCACTGGAGGAGGCACGAACGAAGAAAATTGTAAAACCTATCCCAGAGAGTGTAAATGATCTCTCAGACAAACCAGTACTCCGATCAAGCACAAAATGAAGATTGCAGCGTTAAATATTCAGAGAGGTTTCTATACGAAATTTCATGAAATTGAAGCCTTGGCTGGAAGAGAAGAGATGGACATACTTTTTCTCAGTGAGGTAGATATACTTGAAAACGAATTCATTCCAAGATGCGTTGGTTATTCCAAACTCACTGATGAAAGAAAAAAGCACAGAGTATTAGCATATGTGAAGAACAATATTGTGATAAATCAGATTCATTATCCGGGTGACCTACCGTGCATTGTTCTGAACACGACACAATCAACTATTGCATCGATCTACAATGACTTTACCGTTGATGGATCAAAACTATCGGAGAGTGAGAGAGCCACCAGACTCTTTGAGTTTCTTGACTGGTTTTCAAAAATCAGCAAGAAAAAATCGACCCTTCTTGGAGATTTCAATGTGGACTGGCTGGCTGAAAGGGAGTCAAACCGGAGGAAATTGTTAGCATGGGCACTTGACAATGACTTCTACCAAACAGTGACGAAACCCACCCGTGTTGTAAATGACAGAAGAGGGAAACATAGCACACAGATAGATCTATGCTTCATCCGAGGGCATAGCTATCAGTGCAGAGTCATTGATCCAAAAATATCCGACCACCACATCATAGTGACGTCAATCTCTAGATCAAAGAAGTGCTCCCTCAAGAAAAAGATATACGTGACTAAGTTCACACCAGACTCAGTGAAGACTGCCCGACAAACACAACCAAAACTGGATGTGAAGAGGATGGGGCTGGCAAACGCTGTAGCAGCCACGACAAGTTGGTGTCAAATACTAATAAAGGAAGCCACAAGAGAGAAAATTGTGAACATTAGCCCCAGAGCTGAATGGTTCACCCCACATCTTAAGAATCTACAAACGGAGCTATTTCTCTCCGAGCACAAGAACAAGAAATTGCGTAATATATATGTCAGGGAATTGGATAAGGCCAAAAGAAAAGCGGAATCAAATATGAGGTGTAAAAGCCCTAGTAAAGGAGTGTGGAACATCATAAACAGAAAAGACACATCGTACCAAGACAATATCAGATTGACCAAGCAAGATGGAGGAATTACGACAAGTGACAAAGAAAGCGCCAATGTTCTGGCACAGCATTTTCAAGATAAGGTGAATACATTGAGGAAGCATTCTGAACCATCAAGTGTGATAAAACTACTGAAACAAGAGTACAAAGGAAGAGAAGAATGGGATCTGCAAGAATTGACAGAAATAGAGGTGTCCCGTCTAATCGATTCTCTCCCAAGCAAAACAAGCAGTGGACCCGACAAAATAAGCTACAGATTTATAAAAACGTTTAAGTTTGAAATACTCATCAGCCTTACTCAAATATTGAATGAGTCACTTGAAATTGGCGAGTTCCCCTCGGACTGGAAGCTTGCGAAGACAGTACCTGTATGGAAGAAAAAAGGAAGTAAGGAGATCCCTGGCTCGTATCGCCCCATTGGACTAACAAGCTGCCTTGGGAAGATTGTCGAGACAGCAGCATGCAAACAACTTCAGGATAACATTGAAAGGAGAGGCATTATTCCAGATGGACACCATGGCTTCCGAACCGGAAGGGGAACAAGCACTGCTCTAATGGAGGTGAATGAGCGGGTGAAGCAGGCGCTCTCAGAAAAGATGAAGGTCATGATAGTGGCACTGGACGCAAGTGCAGCTTTCGATCTCATAGACAGAAACTTTATCGTTCAGTCTATGAAAGTGATTGGGGCGGGTCCGAAGTTTCTAAAATGGACAAAATGCTACATGAGTGGCAGAGAGTCGTATGTGCAAGTTGGCACCGAACAATCAGAAAGAGTGGGGTCAGACACTGGGGTGATACAAGGAGGTCCATCAAGCCCCACGTACTACAACATTGGAACAATATCACTGCAGCTCTGGGTGGTGTTAGCAACAATCATTCAATATGCTGATGATAGCGTCAGTATTGTTGTTGGTGAAACCATTGAAGAATGTGAGGACAAAGCGCAGAAGGTGGCGAATAAGATTTGTGAATGGTTTGATGCTGTTGGGCTTTGCCTCAACATCGAGAAATCTGAGCTCATTGGGTTTGGGTTTTCGCCCTCTCCTATAATAGTGAAGGGAAGCCTTGTGCATCCAACGAGTTCCATCAGGTTTCTTGGGTGTATAATCCAAAATGATTTAAAATGGGACCAGCAAACGGAAGAAATCTGCAAACAAATCAGAATGTCGGCTGGCCGAATTAGATTTGAGGGTCAAAATTTAAGAGTGAAAGAGAGAACCATATTGTACAACTCCTGGATAAAAGGAAAACTAATGTCAAATGGCCCCGTCTATCTACCCCTGTTTAATGAAGTACAGAGAGGGAAGATCCAGACAGCCTGTAATGCTGCTATAAGGGCAGTCAAACAAGTACCAAGACATGGCAAACTACCGCTAACAGAAATGAGACAATCCTTGGGAATTGAGTCGGTGGAAGAACTTTGTGAGATGGCAATCCTGCTCGAGGGCTGGAAACTCAGACCAGGAAATAATGACCAACATGAAGGCCCGATGACAAGAGCCAAAGCCAGAGGGAATGTGAGCGAGTGGAAGACGACTGGATGGAAGGGGAAAATGGTTAGTGTGAAAGCAAGGGCAGCATGGAACAGACTCCCTGACGAAATCCGATGTGAAATGACCCTGAGAAAGGCGAGAATTTTGATAAAGAACTTTGTCATGCACCATTTAAGAGCATATCAATGCGGGCCATGGATGCAAATAGAGGGAAATGGCTCTCTAAGTACAAATCCATCAATATATGTATCAACAACACATACAATGGCTCATGAAATACACATATTATTATTATTATTATTATTATTATTATTATTATTGCCGTTGGATCACTGTTTCATGGTCCAAGCAATGTGCCAACATGATTTGAACGTGAACAACTAAGCAGAAGGGATCTAAGTCGTCCACATCCCTGAGGGCGGAAAATTTGAGGAATCATCCACAAAAATGAGGAAATTTGCATTGTTGACGATACCCCCATTGTAGTAAATGTGATTCCTCACAAAATGATGCCTCACAGCCATGATTCCTCACGGCTTTAAAACACTCCCATAGTTCAGAGCGCGACAGCACGAGGTATCAAGACCTGCCTCCTACGGGGCAACAATGTGCCAAAAGGAAGAAAAATAGTTTCGCTCCGTTCCCCCAAAAAGGCCATGAGGAATCGTTTTGAGGCATCAAATAACGATACTGGAGCTTTTTCTTGCTGATAGGAACGACGTAGAGATTGATTCACACTGAGTCACAAAGCTCTTTAATACAACCGGTTCCGGTGAGATTGTACATCTATGATTAAGGGCTGGAGGAGCTACTTGTGATGGATCACGACGTCTTTACAAGCATTAGGGTGGCATTTGGTCGACACCTGACCAACAAACTGGCTACACGATGGGCAATCCCATGCCTTTGTGATTTTCACAAGCTCATAATATACATTTCTTACACATTTTGATAAAAACCGTTCCGGGAGCAATCATTCATCCTGTACATCAAATTGTCCATATCATATTAGGATGATGTACTCGATTGTGGACGGAACAACTTGCCCATCCCCACGAATATCACTGATCTGCGATCCTTTCTTTGTCCAGTGAATCAGCTTGGCAGCTTTTCATCATCTGTTTCGACGGCAGCAGGCTAAGCCTTTTTGGCAATGTTTGATCCAAAAGCCGAAACCACACTACTCACTGATGCCTCCAATTGGAATGGCGTAGGTTTTGCTCTTCTTCAATGCTCCAACGATACCCATCCTTGGCAACTCATCCAATGCCGGAGTCAATTTCTCAAGGATCCAGAAACGAGATATGCGATTGTGGAATTAGAGGCCCTAGCTATTTGGTGGGCCATTACCAAATGTCGAGTTTTTCTCTTGGGTTTACCTCATCTCCTTGTATTTACCGATCAAAAACCTCTGGTTCCTCTATTCAACAAATTAACCATCAATGCAATTGAGAATCCACGAGTACAAAATTACCGGACCAATCTCTTACCCTATTCATTCACCATTGATTGGAAACGTGGAAAGGACCACTGCATCCCCAATGCCTTATCCTGTGCACCTGTGTCCAATCCGGGGGATTCGGATTTATGCAATTTGACCATCGGATCCATATTGGACGGCTCCCACCAAAGAAAAACGTGGCAGAAGATTTGGTTATTGAGAACTTTCGTGCACAAGCCCAAGCTGACCCATAGTATTTGAGTTTGCGTTAGGCGGTGCCTTTTAACCGGTTTCCGACGTCTTTCTTGTCTTGTTCCTCGTCTTCTCCTCGCGCTCCTCTGAGCCACTCTGCCTTATGTAATTTGTTTTCTAAACTTCGGGACAAAATCTCCGTGGACGTCGACTGAGTGTTTCTTGGTGGATGTCGGATCGTGGTGCCTCTGTCAGTTGTCAAGGACGTTCTTCGGCGCCTACGTGCGTTGCACCAAGGCGTCGTAAAAACAAAGCGACAGGCCCGTCAAATTGTGCTTTGGCCAGAACTCTCCAACGATATTACCACCACCATCAAATTGTGTGGGCCCTCTCAATATTACCTACCCAGTACCGTGCCCGAACCCCTCATTTTGGACGTTGTGCCGTCTTCTCCTCGCGCTCCTCTGAGCCACTCCCGCCTTATGTGTATTTGTTTTCTAATTATGTGACACTTCATATGGTGATGTGGAGACGAAAGCTACTTGTTTTTTTTATTTATTTACTGTGCACTTGTACCTTAAAGAGGCGCTTTCACAAGGTGGTCAGTCAGGAGTGAAAGATCCAGACGTTTTGAATTCCCTTAGTCAACGGAACCATGGAGCTCTTAACCCATGCACCAGTTAAAAATACTTTGATCACTCTCTGTAATGGAGAACACCTAGAATAGGGTTTCAATTTCTTACACCTATCTTAAGGCCTTCGGCTTTTACTCCAAATAGAGCATGCAATTATCAATCAACTAAGGATACAAATTGCTAGCTACCCCACGGATACAGATCAATCTCTTTTGTCTGGCATACACCTGGGCCAATATGCAAAGCTAACCATCCAGGCAAACCAAATAAGGTCACTAGTCTAGCCTACCGTAGTAAGCATCTATCACGTGGAGCTGATCTCTACTCAAGAGTCTAACATCCAAACACCTGATTCTTGCCAAATCGAAGACGAACTTTAGATACACTTTCTGCCTCTACTCCATACAATGCCAGAACGATCTCAGCCGCCTGGGAAATCTAAGCTGCTTCATAAATCACGGAAAATTATGGACGTATCTTGATGACCAAGACCATTAGTCTTGACATGAGTAAGGTTCGTCCTGTTCATAGCTTTCTTGAAGCTCAAGGAAACGAAATTTTCAACTTATGCCTGGCAGCCCTGAAATCTTGACTAACAAATCGGACCAAAGATTTTAAAGGCAGCTTAGAGGTAATTGCGGCTGAATTGGCTTTTTGCCATGACTAGTCTTGGTTGAGGTACGTCCATAATTTTCAGTTGTCTATTTCTACTTTCAAGGCAAACTGTACAGTTTTATCTACTCTATTCATCAATGAACACGCCGCCTATCACCTGTGTTGCTCAGGTAAGAAAATGGGGGAATTGTTGGGCCCATGAAAAAGGGGACATGCACATATGAAATCAATGGGTTGATAATTTCTAGAGGTCGGAAAAATAACTTGTTTTGCCGCCGAGAGTATGTTCCAGATGGTTGTCAAAACTTGTTTTCATTGCAGAAGCAATTTTTTTGCAAGCATTGTGCAAGCCGGTGTCCAATGAACTGTTTGGCGTCTGCTCCAATGACTACGACGGAGACGGATTGGACTAGCCTCCCGGACCAATAGTGGTGGAGATGGTGGTTCCATCGCGGGTGTTGTGACCTCTTCATTGGATGGTGGATTAGTAGCCGGTCGCAGAAATCGCCCATTCTGTATAAAACGTCCGGCGTCAGTTTCGACTACATAACATTGACCAGACTCTGATCTGCGGACAATCTTCCCCGCCCCTAAAGACCACCGCTTTTCAACAGGGTGTTGGATGTGGACTAGGTCGCCCAGGCTCAGCTTGGGTAGAAGCATCCCTCCGGCATCGTGCACCCGGCAGTCGTCCGTGGCCTGTCTGGCTGCTCTGAAGGTCGCCGTTTGGTCTAATTGGAAGCCCAGCAACCTGGTTGTGGGCAGGCGGGTCCGAAGGTGTCGGCCAATGAATCCCAATGCGGGATCATAGCCATCCGGTCACGGGGTGGCACGCCATTCAAGGAACACCCCACGAAATTCGTCGCCATCAGTTCCATTGTACTTCCGGAGCAACAATTTCATGGACTTGACAACCGCTTCAGCTAGCCCGTTGCTGCGTGGATTGTATGGTGAGCTCGTCTCAAATGTGTTGTTGAGGCTGGAGCACAATAAGGCGAACTGATCCCGAAACTGAGGGCCCCTGTCCGATTTCAAACGACGTGGGAGCCCAAAGTCGTGGAACCAATGCTTCAGTTTGTCCCATACGGCGTCCGGCATGGTGACTCCCATTCTTGACACAAATTGGAAGCCGCTAAATCTGTCCACCATCACTAAGAAGTGTTTCCCTTGCAATTCAAACATGTCAACAGACACTGCTTCCATAGGGTAAGTCACCATATTAATGCCCAATAAAATGGGCTCAAGGGTTTGAGAGGGCAAGTTCTTGACACACTTTTTGCATCTCTTGATCCACAGCTGGATCTCATTACTCATTCCCGGCCAATAATAGAGCTGCCTAGCCAGCACAAGAGTTTTGGTGATGCCTGAATGTAATGGATGAAGTAACTCCAGGATCGCGTGCTGTGCTTCCCGTGGAACAACCACGCGTTCACCAACCAGGATAAGGCCCTCGTTGCTTCCTTTGCCAATTCTGGCCTCTTGTGTGATCCCTCCATATGTTTAAAGAGATCTCAGGAATGGATGGCCCCGGGAGATATATTCACGTAGACGGATGTACTCTTTGTCAATATTTGA
This sequence comes from Tigriopus californicus, assembly GCF_007210705.1. Lineage (NCBI taxonomy): Eukaryota > Metazoa > Arthropoda > Copepoda > Harpacticoida > Harpacticidae > Tigriopus > Tigriopus californicus. The sequence continues at coordinate 733,561 of NC_081451.1, forward strand.
GAGGATGGTCTGGAATGCGGGATCAACTCCACCAATGGCGGCACAAAGGGTCACTTCGAGAGAGGGATCAGGAGGGGACACATGAGGAAGTGGTTTCGGGCATCAGCTATCAGGTGATTCTTCCCCGCCGACCATATTATTGGGAGTGCGTATTGATCAAAATTTGCCCGTAGCCTCTGTAATTGTGCATTATTCCAGGCTGCCAATAATTTTTCGAATATGCCGAGTAACGGTTGATAATCAGTGATGACCTCAAACCTCGGCATGCCTTGTAGGTAATAATTGCATTTTTGCACGGCAAACCAAATTGCGCTCATCTCCAGTTTCACCATTAAATAATTTTTCTGCAGCGGTGAGAGTGCACAAGATGCACAGTGGACCAACCGAATTTTCCAGTTGCCATTGGTTGCCAATTCCCGTTGGATGAGGGCAAATCCAAGGCCGTGGAGTTTGGACGCATCAGTAAGTAGTTGGGTCTGTAAATTAGGATAAAATGGTATGACGACCGCTGGTGAAGTCAAAATTTCTTTTGCTTTGCAAAATTCGACCTTTTGCTTGGGCAACCACAACCATGCCGACGATTTCTTCAATATCTCTCGGATTTTAACGGTAGCGTGTTGCAAATCTGGCACAAATGCACCCAGCTGGTTGGCTAGCCCAAGGAATGATTGGAGGTCTGTTACTGATTTAGGACTTGGGAAGGCCTTCAGCGCTTCCAGTTTGGCTGGGTGCGGTTTTAGCCCGCCATCAGACACAACAAAACCAGCAAACTTGACGGTCTTTCCGACTTCAAACTTGTTGATGGAGAGTCTAATCCCATTTTCACGGTACTTTTGAACGACAAGGTCAAGTTGTTCCAATAACTCTGGTAGATTTACAGCTTGGACGCAAATATCATCCACGATTTTTGCTATCCATTTTTTTCATTTTAGTTCTTCTAAGGCCAGATCGGTACGGAGGTTGAACACGTCTTCGGAGCCCTTCCAACCTATGAGTGCAACCAAGGGGCGATATTTGCCATCCGGTAGAAGAAACGCACATAGATAGGACGACTCCTCGTCCAATGGAACCTGGAAAAATCCATAGACGGCATCCAACTTAGCAAACCACCGACTCTCAGGTAAAATTTGACGCATTAGATCGGTCACGGACGAGAGTGGATGCACTATTCTTCTCATGGCCTGGTTCAGCTTTTGGTAGTCAACAACTGATCTAACCTTCCCACCAGGTTTCGGCACAAAATGTGCAGGGGCGCACCAAGTGGTATTCTGAGTGCATCTATTTATCATACCGGCCTTAATAAATTCTTGGCAGAGGTCATTGGCTGGTTTCTCATAATGGATGAATGGATGGGCACCAATCAAGCACTTGTCACATGGTATGGGTTAAAGTCTTTATTAGTAACAAGCTCAATTTTCATCAGGCCACCAGTCATGGACCCAGCAGCATCTCCAAGGGATGAAACCATAACGTCAGCAGATCGAGTAAAAAAATCCCTGATGATGTGCTCTCGGATGCCATTGGTTTTGAGCCGTCTTATGGTCCGTTCGATGTCCTCGTGTTGCTCTGTGGACAATTCGAAGTTCCTTTCTGGCTTGATGGGGAACTCTTGTTTTCCTGTGGTCTTGGTCAGTAAGCCTACAATGGTGGCTGTGTTGTTCACCTCAGTCCAACACCAACTCACGGCAGGAAAATCACCAGGTAAGATATCAAAGGCTTGAAGATCCTTCTTGCCAAAGAGTGCGTAATTTCCGACATCAGGAGACACAATTGCGGACACCAAAGCTTGTGGGCCGCCTTCAGCATTGCCGATGAATTTGAATTTACCCATATTCTTTAGCGGCGTCCCGTTTGCCACAAACAGCAACGTGCAAGATGACGCCAGGGTTGTGCCCTCCGGGCATACAGACATCGGCACTGGGGTCCTAGCTGCACCAGAGTCAGGTAAACCTTTAATGATAAATTTCCCCCGTTTGTCTTTACACATAATACTGATGAGAGTCACTTCGCCCGTAGATCTCAATTGGACCGTGTTCAATCAAGTGATTGACGGAGATCGACTTGACTCGGCATTATAACGGACACCGGGCGATCCTTGGCGGCCCCGCTCTCAAGGTCGTCCCAGTGATGGACTCGGGCTGACCGAGGGGCTACGCTGGCGGCACAGACTCTTGATGTGGCCCGCCTTGCCGCATGCACGACATGGTTTGTCCCAAAATGGGCAGTACTCCCTGGCGTGAGGTTGGCCACATCCTTTGCAATTGGCCGCAATTGTGGCCAAAATGGCATCCGCGGATGGGATGGCCTCCACCTTCATCAAAGTACCCACCGGGGATGGGTTACCAATGTCCTTCAACATTCCCTTGTGGAGTGCCACCTTGCTCGCGAGGTCATTCAAATCGGGATCCTTCATCTCCCGCACCTTCGCGATTGGAGGAGGGTGGTTGCGGCAGCCAGCCAATGCCAGAAAGACGATCATTTGGGCTGCACTAATCAAGGACAGCTCCGCTTCTCGAGCTTGACGTCGGAGATTGGCCATTGTATCAATGAAGGTACGGCCATCCTTCCTTATTTTGAACAAAGCTAACTGGCGTGTGAATAGCGGTTTATAATGACAAGATAACATGCCTCAAGTGACGCGGCATCATCAATGTCAATGTTGATAGCAGCACATAGGTCACTGTGGAGGAAGTTCTTCAACATTGCTTTTGGTCCATCCATGTCCAAAACTTGGATGTGCAGGGCCTTATAATAGGCTTGAAATTTTTCCAGTCACACTCTCATCTCAAAAGGTTTGGACTCGGCTGATAACATGGGGGTTTCAAAAAGTTTTGGCCTTTCAAATTACTCAAGGGTCATGTCAAAGTGTTGGTGGGAAATGAGGAAGAAGGAGCATCTTATCACATGAAGGATAAAATCATCGTGAAACAAGATCGTAGTTGGCTTAACATTGTTGGACCCCGGTTGTGTTTTGTGCTACGAGGTAAACTTTTTTTCCAGATTCGGGCCATTCCAAGGTGGAATGAAATTACACAAAGTGTATGATCAGAGACTGCCTTGAAAGTATTTCACTCCAAGCTCAACTCTAGTCATTCGTGAGGGAGCTAATTCTTTTAAGGAATTGAAGACGTACGAGTACCTCCTCCTCTCACGCTTATCTTTATTTTAACTTATCCACACCCATTCTAGCAAAGCTCCCTGTTAAGTCTTGTCACAACGATCCGAAACCTTGAAAGACCCCTCATAAGCAGGGACTAGCAAGCTTTGCATTCGATCCACCCGGAACAAGACGTGGGAACATGAACAAAGGGAAGGAGGTACATAGCCACGGATTTGTCCATGAAACCTTGTGGGGGCCGGCATGAATGATTGAACCAACACCTGCAACTCTTTAAGGACGTGGGATTGCAACGAGGTATTGTGGGTGGTATCACATAGAACACCCGGAACTCTCAAGCAGCACCCATACACCAACTCCGCTGGTGAAATACCCGAATCGTCCTTTGGTATGGTTTGGAGGCCCAACAAAACCCATGGCAGCTGAGCTTGCCAATGACAGCCGCACCTCGAGCTCTTAAGGCCTCTTTTAGTCGTTGGTGTAACCGTTTGACCATACCATTGGACTGTGGGTGATGCGCCGTTGTGTGGGAAAGCTTGAAACCCAGGAGTTTTGAAAGTTCGCCCCATTAGTGGGAGGTGAACTGAGCACCCCGGTCCGAAACTATGGTGTCTGGGATGCCGAACCTTGACACCCAACCATCCAACAACACTTTGGCACATGACTCAGCACTCACAATGTCCAAAGGGAACGCCTCTGGCCATCTAGAAAATCAATCCACCACCGTCAGGATGTAACAAGCCCCGTTGGAGATTTTTAAAGGTCCGACAATGTCCAAATGGAGCACCCGGAAAGGGCTGGAAGGAACATGGATATGTTCAATGGGTGAACGTGTGTGTCGGGTCATTTTAGAGCTTTGACATGCCTGCCACTCCCGGGGTCNTGGGTGATGCGCCGTTGTGTGGGAAAGCTCGAAACCCAGGAGTTTTGAAAGTTCGCCCCATTAGTGGGAGGTGAACTGAGCACCCCGGTCCGAAACTATGGTGTCTGGGAATGGGTGAACGTGTGTGTCGGGTCATTTTAGAGCTTTGACATGCCTGCCACTCCCGGGGTCCACAGCGTAATGTCTCTGTTCAGGCCATGCGACACAAAATGCTTGGCAATCAATCGGCGTCCTGCTCAGGCACCGGGATGGGCCGCAGCATGAAATTGGTCAAACAATTTTCGGCGCAGAACAATGGGACCCACGGGCGTGGGACTTGGCGTGAGACATCGCAGGTTGCGACAACTCCGGGGCTCAAATTCACGTCTGACCATGCCAAACTCGTCAAAGAAGTACGCACCGCCGGTAACTCCAGATCCACTAGTTGAGCATTTTGTATTGTTTCCGGCGAGATACCCAACAAGATAGCATGAATGCAAGACAGGGCATCTGCCACTAAATTGGACGAGCCGGCAATGTGTTGAATGTTGGTGGTAATTTCAGAAATAAACAAAAGCTGGTGCAGCTGTCGACTACTCCAGGGATCCAAAGTTTTGGAAAATTCAAAAACTAACGGTTTGTGGTCGGTCAAGATCGTCAGGTTTTGACCCTCGACAAAATGTCGAAAATGGCGGATTGACAGATAAATTGCCAACAATTCCAAGTCGTAGGCAGAGTATTGTTTTTCGGCGTAGCAAAGTTTTCTAGAAAAGAAGGCCAACGGTTTCCAGTCACCTTGAATCGATTGTTCAAGCACCGCGCCCACCGCCAGTTCCGATGCGTCTGTGACCAGGCGGAGGGGAGCCGAAGTGACGGGAAAAGAGACGAGCGTGGCCTCAGTCACCTTGCGCTTGTACTGCAGAAATGCCTGATCTTCCTCTGTAGACCAGGCCAGCAGTAGGTCTTTCTTGCCCTGCTGACCCTTGAGGGCCTCAAGGAGTGGGGCAATCACATGCAACAGGCCGGGAAGAAAACGGTGGTAGAACGTGATCATTCCAATAAATTCACGAACTTGAGAAGGAGTATGGGGAGTGGGGAGAAGCTTGATGGCTTCAATCTTGGTGCGCAAAGGTTGGATTCCGGTGGCAGAGATGACATGCCCCAAAAAATTCGAGTATACATTGCCCGAACAGACACTTTTTTAGATTTAATACCAAACCAATAGCCGAGAGACGCTCGAAAAGTTGGCGCAAATGGATGGGATGCATGGAAATTTGGTTATACCCATGTACCAAAACCACTTTTGAAGAAATAGTGCTACCTGCCAACTTGTTGGTAAAATCCTGAATGTAACGCACGGGATATCGATCTGGCATTGTAGCATCATTCAGCCGGCGGTAATCACCTACTAGACGCCAACCACCGTCACTATGCCTCGCAGCACGAATTGCGCCTCGGCTTGGGCAAACCACACCTTGGGTTGCGCTGCCCAGAAGGGAGGCAGTTTGACCGAGACTGCAGAGTGCGAAGACTGAGATGGTAGAGCTGAAATGACAGCGTCCATGTCCAAACTATCCTTGGATTCGGCCATGATGGCAAGGATGTAATCACGTAACGCGTGAGAACTAACGTCGGGGTCACCAATAAAGCACATAGTCAAGTATTTGTGTTAGAATGATTTTATTTCGTAAATATCATTCCAAGTTAACTTGGAATGAGCGGGAGCAAACTTGTTATATAGGAGCAAGAGCATCGCTACACCGCAATAAACAATCAACCTGGTTCTATGTGGCATCGTCCATCTCCAGGTAGAGGATGAGGAGCTAATTTTCATGCATTACTATGACTGATCGCCAAAGAGGCTGCACGTTGGGATGTCCATCAATTTCATGGTTTCAACAAGACGTTGTTATTATAAATCTTCTTAGGGCATTTCAATGAACACAATTCCGTGATCTTGCACTTCTCTTTTCCATATCATATCAGGATGATATACTCATTGTGAACAGAACACCATCCAATGATAGTGATCAGAAAGAGGTTAGATGTAGATAATAATTAATCTTATAAAGCTGAACAAGTACGTCAATTGGTTCAATAATCTATTACCTGCAAATTTAATGGCTATTGAGTGAGATACGCCACAAGGAAGCAAACGTTTCACTACCTTGGAGTAAGGATGGAAGCGGAAGAAGCGGAAATGCGGCGAAAGAATAGAAAAATCCAGGAGGTGAGAGAGCAGAATGATAAGTGCCATGACTCACAACAGCTTCAAGTCTTCCATTAACTAAGTGGCAAGATGGGGGTGGTGGTGGTGATGTCAGGATCGAGGTCGGCCCAATGAGCCTCATTAACTTGTTTCGGGAGACTGGTACAAGAGAACGTTTTGACCTCGACCTTCCTTTCAAGAATGGGCTCCATGGAAAAGTCCATGACGCTGAAATCTAAAGAGAAGGGGTGACAAAAATGTTTCCTGTGTGCCTTCGAGTCCTTTTGGCTATCTTTAGACCTGCACACCCTTGGGTATGAAGATGAGGGGCGGTTTGAGGCAATTGGATGTAACATCAGTGTTATGTCCTCCTGGTTCTCCCTAGTCCATCCAATTCAACATATATATTTCCTTGCGTTTGCTCAATAAGTCAACTAGTAAGAGACCGGCTCACTGCCATGAAACATGGCACAGTCGGTTTGAGCCGACCTACGTGGCGAAAAGACGGAAGACGCCCATCAGACGGGAAGAATCACCCACCGGATAGAAGAACAATTTGCTTTCTCGTCATTATCTCTTTTCAGCCGTCATTGTAAATATCTGAAATTTTTGACATTTTGATTTTAGTAAAAGAAACTGTGCCGCCATCACCATTACAAAAATATGTTCCCTATATTGAGGAGCAACTAATGCCCTGACGATTTGCTAATACCTATTTTATGCATCCAAATATAGTTTTCTTGGATCATCGCTCCATATGTCTGTATTTCATGGCCATGTCGACCAAGTGTCGAATGACATTGACAGTCAGGCTGCAATCAAGGCCATCGGTAAAATTAGCTCAATATCCAAAGTATTTGAGGAGTGCATCAACACTCTGAACTCATTAGGTGCCAACAATATGGTCAGGCTCCACTGGATTAAGGCCCATGTGGGACATGACTTGAATGAAAAAGTAGATCCTCTAGCTAAGCTGGGCACTACAGAAGGACCTTACAAACAACTATCACGCCTCACTACTGTTCATGCCATTGCCTTCTGGGACATTCTCATGGACAAGTGGCAAGAACTCTGGTTGAAACCAGACAAAACACTTAACAAACTGCTTTTCCGCCAAACTAGGCTTTGGTTTGAAAATGTAGATAACAAATATTCGAAAGATTTCTTAAAACTCGATCAAGCTATTTTAAGTAAATTAATTCAAGCCATTAGCAGCCACAGCTACCTGAATTATCACCAGTATAAGACAGGTAGAACATCAACCGAACTCTGTAGGTTTTGCAAGGCGGCAAATGAAGAATCTCATCATATTGTCGCGGTGTGTCCAGCGCTCTCTTCGCAGAGGCAAAGGGCACTCCACACCACAGGTTTTAACATCCCCATGGACCTACCGAGTCTACTAAGGTTTCTTCGGGAACCAACGATTGGTAGACTTGTAAACGAACTAAAATATCGTCATTAGAAAGCCATGTAAAAGCATGATGCAACAAAAAGGACTCTGAAAGTCACGACAAGTTGCAACAGACATGGGATGGGCTCACTAAGCGCAACCATCCTCTTCTCTGTACATAAAATGCTCCTCCTGAATACACAGCAGTCTACCACTTACTCTCTCCAAGTCAAGTCTATTCATTTTCTTAGCTAGTCTTTAGTTTCACTAACTCTCGTGTCTTGGTCTCGTTGAACTTGATTCGAGCAATAGATGGCAACCGTGACATTCCTTACCTACAATTCATTCAGGTAGTATCAATTGTCTATTTCTTAATCCATTTTCTCCGAGTGTTGGGCTACTGGCCAATACTTTCGAAGTACTCCATCATGATCCTGCTGGAGGTTCATCAGCAGAGGCCATTCTGACTCCATCAAAGATCTCCAAGTAAAGTCTTGGACGACTCTGGAGGACAGCAACTATTGTGGAGATAACTCTTCTTGGGTTTGAGGTCCCATCTGGAATCCGTTCCAATAGTGGCCCCACCCAACAATGATGTTCCTTGAGGAAAAGTTGCTCCAATGCAACAATGATGTTCCTTGTGGAAAATTGGCTCCTACCCAACAATGATGTTCCTTGTGGAAAAGTGGCTCTAATGCGACAATGATGTTCCTTGTGTAAAATTGGCTCCTACCCAACAATGATGTTCCTTGTGGAAAAGTGGCTCCAATGCGACAATGATGTTCCTTGTGGAAACGAGGCTCCTACCCAACAATGATGTTCCTTGTGGAAACGAGGCTCCTACCCAACAATGATGTTCCTTGTGGAAAAGTGGCTCCAATGCGACAATGATGTTCCTTGTGGAAAAGTGGCTTCTTCCCAACAATGATGTTCCATGTGGAAAAGTGGCTTCCACCCAACAATGATGTTCCATGTGGAAAAGTGGCTCCAATTCGACATTGATGTTCCTTGTTGAAATGATGCCTTCAACTCTTCTCTCCCCTCTGGTGCTCAACTGTGCGGTTCAAACAATTTGATGGTGTGTACCACAAAATAGTTGACGAGGATCACCATCAAATCGCCCTTTTCAGGCTCTTTGATATCCTTTGATGGACTTCGAACACCTGGATTGAACTATTCCTTCCCAAACAGCCAGGTTGGTCTGCCCAATTGCACGGAACAAAAACATATCGGGTAACGTATTAATTGACGAATGTGAAAATTATTGTCTTCCTGTTGGGGATGAATGAATGCCGTTACGAGGGATCATTTCAGGGATTCGTGTTTTTGCGCTTTCTTTTTGAATGAGAAAGTGCGTATCTCCATCTATCATTAATTTTGTTATTGAAAAACGACTTCCGGCAAAAGTAGAGTCCAACTTTTACCTGCTTTCCGGCCAGTTTCTGGTTTCCATCATCTAGTCAAGCCAATTCCCAGGAATTTCGAACCAAGGTGTGACTTCCTCTGTTGCGCCTTGGTTGCTGTGCACCTGTAGTGTTCGTGGTGTTTGTGTGTGGGTGAATGAATGGGAATTGCAATTCTTTCACTCAATTAGGTTTGGCTTTTCACGACTCTTTGGTAAGACGTAATTACTTTAAAACCTGCACGTGTAGTGTTCGTGGTGTTTGTGTGTGTGGGTGTGAGGGAGATGGTCGTAGCGCAGTTTGTTAACGCGCTACCAAGCTATGCTTGGGTTCATAGGTTCAATCCTAGGTCTCCCCTTAAGACGTGCTTTAATGTACGGTGTATCTCCGTCCATGTAGAAGGGACGCAAGGAAAGCCGAGAAATAGGATAGCTCACTTTCGTAGTTTTAGAGCTGACCCTATTCCTAAACCTAATCCCACCCCACCCCCCTTCCTTAACCCATTTAGCCATTTGTCATCTTCAAGGTCTTGATTTGTCTATTGTAACAATGTATAGACCCCCTTCTCGTTCAGTAAGCTCTTTTATGTCAGCTCTCAAATTCACTGGAAATGAATTGGATAAGGCAGTTTGCTCGAAGGTTTTCTTTGTAGGGGACTTTAATTTTCCGGCAAGCGTTGTAGAGTGGGAGGCTAGTCCCGATGGGTGTATTCCCATTTTGAAATCGACATCTCAGTCGTTCGAAAAGCCTAGAATCCATGCTAGGAGATACCAATGAGATCGAGAGGAGTAACAAAAGACGTCCGTTCAGTTCAAGAACTGGGTTAACATATCTTCATTTCGACTCGACTCTACCATAGTCACAATATCGATGCCTACACCTGATCCAAATTTTCGTACGATAATCTGATTTCCCGATACGATTGGCACTCTGCAGAACCTCTGTATAAACCAGTCATGATGAAATGGAACCACCTCATTATTTAAACCATACGTCAGAACATTCCACGGCGCAGCAGAACTGATGAACGCCCATCTTTGTGGATTTCCAACCGCCGGTCTGTGAGACAAGATTGGACCACTTGGATGAGGATAGCTCCTCCTTTCCTTCACGATTGCATCGAGGCTCCGTGCATTTTCTTGTATCATTTATACTTTTATACATTTTTTACAATATTGATAATAACCAATACTCTTTATACTCACCCATGGTGATTTGAGTGGTATCCACAATAAACAATAAACAATGCTGATGGAGGAATTATTCGATCCCCCCCCTCCCCCCCCGCAAGGATATCAGTAAACTGATCCGATCCTGACGTGCCTTCAAAGGTACAGTCACCCGACATAAATCTAAGGCAATGGGTTTGTTCACTCTTTATAAAAGAGGGGACGATCTTACCCATCTGGAGTTAATCTTAAGGAAATGGGATTGTGCAATTGCCAAATACACCCAGGCAGAGGAAGATGTTATGTCCGATCCAATGGAGGATGAAAGGGATTCGGATGCTTGGACCTTGGAGACCAGGAGGGCCAATTCTTAACCTTTCAAACCAAGGTGATCGGATTCAGACATGATTTCGACAAGTCTCAAGAACCAATTCAATCCCCATCAACCATACCTGGATCCGGCGATGGCCAAAACCAAACTGGTCATGGTTTGCCAAACCTCTCTGTCAATCCTCCCTCCCAATTCCTCCCAATCTACCCAAGTATTAGTATTTTGGCAGTGTTGCTCGCCTGGATTTTTTCGGATTATTGAGCATTCAATTGGTATTAGAGCGGATATAGGACTATCCACAGACGAAGTCATTCAATCAATCATCACCCATCTTTGCAGCCTCCGGAATAGACACGCTGATATGAAAGACTTCTTGTCGATCCGACAGAAGGATGGACTAGATTATTCCAACCTCAACAAGGACATAAGAGAATTGGGTGAATATGCGGATACCTCGAATATCTCTGAGGATCAACTTCACGTCGGAATTCTCATTCAAGCGATGATGAATGAAAGAGACCTCGCCAAGCTTCTTGAGGAAAACCCGAAGACTTTCGAGGATGCAAGGCGCTGTATTTTGTCAATGGAAACCTCTGGGCATGGAGCCAAGCAAATGGGATCGCCGTCTTCATCGTTCATGGGCCATCATAACCTTGCACTTCAAGGGAATAAAACGTCAAGTTACTCCAATCGTAAGTGTGGTAACATGTAACACGCTCCTCCACAATTTTCCAAATTTGCTGGAAACAAATCAAAGAAACGATTTGGGGCCTCGTGTTATGCTTGTGGAGGCCCCAGACATTCCAAGACAGAATGTCCTGCCAGGGACGCTGAATGCACATCTTGCGGGAGGCAAGGCCATTTTCCATCTGTTTGCAGAAGTTCTCAGTCCAAATCACTCCTATTGACGTATGTTCTATTTGCAATTTCCGTTCACTCTTGCCCGTCTCTGTTACTATCAATGATCAACCAGGATTTACAATTGAGGCTATCTCAGACACTGGAGTGGAAATATCTGTGATGGGATCCGAAATATCCAATTCTTCCCAACTACCCTTAGTCCTCATGGCCCCAATCAATAACAAGATTGCTGCGGTGGATGGAAGTGAACTCCGCCAATTGAGTTTGTTAATGGTCACAATCACTATGGATCAAACTATGGCAAAGAATCGCACTGATTTGACCATTGAAGAGGTTGAAGCGGTGTTTCCACTTATAGTAGAGCAGGATAAGATAGTTTTGGAGAAAATAGTCTGTCCTGTTTACCGGAGGCAGCCTTGTCATGAAGTAGGAAAAGGCTGTCAGTTTGACCACCCTAAATGGTGTCAAAATCTTCTCAAGTTCGGCCTTGAGAAGTACAATAGGAAGAAACTATGTACAAAGGTAGATTGTCCTTTTTTTCACCCGTACATGTGCCGTCAGCCCATGAGACTTCAGACTTGCTTTAATGTACAGTGTACGTCTGTCCACGTAGAAGGGACGCAAAGAAATAGGATAGCTCAGTTTCGTAGTTTTAAAGCTGACCGTATTCCTAAACCTAATCTTTGGAGGGGTTTTAATTTTCCGGTTGGCGTTGTAGAGTGGGAGGCTGGTCTTGATGGGTATATTTCCATTTCAAAATCGACATCTCAGCCGTTCGAAAAGCTGGAAGAATTCGCGATCTTGCGCAATTTCTCCCAGCATGTTGGCGTAGCCACAAGAGAGAATAGCGTTCTTGACTTGGTCTTTTCCAATGACCCTGATCTGATCCAGTATGTCCATGTGTCACCTAGTAATCTGTCAGATCATCACGTTCTTGAGATAGGGTCGACCATTCTTCAAAAGCCGGCGTGCTCTAGAGTAAGCCCAGCCAAAAAGGTCGGGTTGGCTAAGTTCAAGTTCAAAGATGAACATTGGCCGTTGATTATGGAAAGATTAGAAGAACTTGACTTGATTTCAATTCTGAAACAGGAATCGTCAGTAGATGCAGCCATTGATAAATTAGTTTCAGTTTTTAAGGAAGTTTGCTCCAGTCTAGCAATCTCTGGATGTGTTCCGAAAGGTGGGACACGGACAAAAATTCCAAAATATAGGAAAACCTTGTTCAAAAAGAGTTACAAGCTAGCAAAAAGGCTGAAGAGCACTTCGAATCCAGTGATTGTGGGTAGTCTCCAAAAAAAGTTGGACGTTGTTCAGGGATTCAGAGACAAGATTAAGGCCTCCATTGAATATGACCACTTACAAACTGAGAGGAAGGTGGTTCAGGAGGTCAGGTTGAATCCAAAGGCATTTTTCTCTTATGCGAACTCTAAGAGAAAAACGAAACACTCTGTTTGGCCTTTTGAGGTAGATGGGGAAGCCATAAGCAAAGTAGTGACTATGGCTAACATGTTTGGAGATCAGTTCTCCAGTGTGTTTTCAACCCCCCTGAGTTCAGAAGCAACAGCACATTGCTCTGAAGATGAGTCTGTTGAGATTGAAAAGGCTCGTCAAGTTGAGCGTTTAGATGATCTTGTATTCACAGATCAAGATGCTTTAGAGGTCATCAGGGACTTGAGGCTTTCGAGCTCTCCTGGTCCTGTTGGCGAGACATCTCCGTCTCTGATGAGATGCTCACTGGTTCTCGCTCCTGTCTTCTCGTACTTGATGCGTTGCATCTTGGACCAGGGCAAGTTCCCCTCTTCTCTGAAGGTAGCTCATGTTGTTCCAACTCTTAAAGGGGGAGATTAGTCGCTCCCCAGTAACTATGGGCCGTTTTCTCTCACGTCGAATATTGCGAAGGTGTTTGAGAAGATCATGAAGTTCAAACTTGTTGAATTTCTTGATATTCATGAAGTCTTTCCTCCTAGCCAGCATGGGTTCCGAGCACATTTTAGCACGGTTACCCAACTGATTGAACATATATGAGCAAGTTATTGAGGGACTAGAGAGCCATGAATCAGTTGATGTAGTTAATCTCTACTTTGCCAAGGCATTTGACAAGGTAGATCAAGGTATAGGTCAAGGTATAAAAATCACGGGAATCAAAACTCCAGGTCGCGGCACCAAAAAGAGATTCTATGTTCCGTCCACCAGCCAGGGGTGAAAGGTCCTGACTTATTGAATTCCCGTGGTGAACGGAAGCATGGAACTCCTGACCACTAAGCACTAAGTAAAAAAATACCTTGATAGCTCTCAAAGATTGGAGAGCACCTAGTTACAAGGCTTAAATTTCTTAGACCTATCTTAAGGCCTCCGGTTATAACCCTAATCAGGGCATACAATCAATAGTTCGAGCTTCCTTTATCAGGGCCTCAAACAATCATCAATTGACTAAGGATACAAATCGTTAGCTACCTCTACTCCCCATTGGTCCCAGATCAATCTCGATTGTCTGGCATACCTGGGCCAATCTTCAAGGCTAACTATCCTGCAAAATGTGGTCACTATCCTAGTCTAAATGCGTCTATCAAAGTCGACCTCTACTCTTGAGTCTAACTACTGATTTCTGCTACAAGAGTGATGAACTTTAGATACAGTTGCATACAAATCACTTGCTACCTCTACTCCCTACGTTGCAAGCACAATATCGGTCGTCTGGGAAATCTAGGCTACTCTTCAAGGCAAACTGTATAGTTCCATCTACTTTATTCATCACAAACACGAACATGACACTCTACCAATCAGCTGTCTTGCTCGGGTAATGAAAGAGGGGTTAATTGCTTGGCCATGGAAGAGGGAAAACATACATGGACAGAAAATGGTTTGATCCTACTTTTTGATGAGGGTGATTCTTGTCCAACGGATATTCACGGCAATGACGTCGGTTCGATGGGATTGAAGGTCCAGAATCGAATTGACGTAGTATAACTCAGAAGTTGCACTTGTACTCAGCTCCAGAGACTTTTCAACTCGTCTATGCTGGCTCACTGATGTATGCTATGCACTTCCCCAGGTCCTCTTGACTCTGCACGGCTTCCTGGGTCCCGACTCCAAGCGATGACTTTCACTGTCCTTATTCAAAATGGGTCGATTCAAATACCAGCAAGAACTTCAAGATGGGAGTTGCTTTCAATTTCAATGTTCAATGGTCACTTCTCGGAGAGGTTCAAAACAGACTTCTCTCCTTGAGAACCAAAATGTGACTCTGCTCTCCTCAAGCGCAAAATTTTGACTGTCTGTTGATTCACTTTCCTGTACAATGTTGGTTTCTGCCTCCTCCACATGGAGGCTAAACGGGTTATTCAAGGGCCCTGGTGGACGGCGACGGTTTCGTCTGCAGAACTGTTGCACCTGAATGACATCTGACCGCAACAGGGATTTTCACATACCAATGTCCAGGGTTGACCTCCTTTCGTCAGGCTAGCCACATTGGCCCTCAAGGGGCTTCTCGGATTGCCGACAATGGATAATGTCTATGTCTGCCTCTTCTGTAAATGTGGTCCACATCTGACCACCACTGTGTCTGAACGGCAAAGGGTTGACATTGGGCCGAAACTACGTCCCAACGGAACATTCAGGGAGGATTGGTCGTCATTTTCTGTCAGGGTGCCAACATTTTTTCATCATTGTTCGATCTATGAGGGTGAGATTGCTTATTTCGATTCTCTTCCCCCTCTCACAATGCTCACGAGAATATCGTTTTTGGTAAACGAGGATTTCCTGTTTCTCCTCCCTTCAAACATGTATCCGACATTCCTCACCCATGGTTGTAACTGGGCTGACCAGCCCCTTGGGTACTGGAGCTTTTCTTTGGTGATAGGAACGACGTAGAGATTGATTCACCCTGAATTACAAAGCTCTTTAATACAACCGGTTCTGGTGAGATTGTACATCTATGATCAAGGGCTGGAGGAGCTACTTGTGATGGATCACGACGTTTTTACGAGCATTAGGGGGGCATTTGGTCGACACCTGACCGACAAACTGGCTACACGATGGGCAATCCCATGCCATTGGGATTTTCAAAAGCTCATAATATACATTTCTTACACATTTTGATAAAAACCGTTCCGGGAGCAATCATTCCTCCTGTACATCATTTATCCATATCATATTAGGATGATGTACTCGATTGGGGACGGAACAACTTGCCCATCCCCACGAATATCACTGATTTGGGAATCTTTCTTTGTCCGGTGAATCAGCTTGGCAGCTTTTCATCATCTGTTTCGACGGCAGCAGGCCAAGCCTATTTTGGCAATGTTTGATCCAAACGCCGAAACCACACTACTCACTGATGCCTCCAATTTGAATGGCCTAGGTTTTGCCCTCCTTCAATGCTCCAACAATACCCATCCTTGGCTAAAACGTCCGGCGTCAGTTTCGACTACATAACATCAACCAGACTCTGATCTGTGGACAATCTTCCCCGCCCCAAAAGACCACCGCTTAGCAACAGGGTGTTGGATGTGGACTAGGTCGTCCAGGCTCAGCTTGGGTAGAAGCATCCCTCCGGCATTGTGCACCCGGCGGTCGTCCGTGGCCTGTCTGGCTGCTCTGAAGGTCGCCGTTTGGTCTAATTGGAAGCCCAGCGACCTGGTTGCTGGCAGGCGGGTCCGAAGGTGTCGGCCAATGAATCCCAATGCGGGATCATAACCATCCGGTCGCGGGGTGGCACGCCATTCAAGGAACGCCCCACGAAATTCGTCGCCATCAGTTCCATTGTATTTCCGGAGCAACAATTTCATGGACTTGACAACCGCTTCAGCTAGCCCTTTGCTGCATGGATTGTATGGTGAGCTCGTCTCAAATGTGATGTTGAGGCTGGAGCACAATTAGGCGAACTGATCCCGAAACTGAGGGCCCCCGTCCGATTTCAAACGACGTGGGAGCCCAAAGCCGTGGAACCAATGCTTCAGTTTGTCCCATACGGCGTCCGTTTGGTGACTCCCATTCTTGGCACGAATGGGAAGCCGCTAAATTGGTCCACCATCAGTAAGAAGTGTTTCCCTTTCAATTCAAACATGTCAACAGACACTGCTTCCATAGGGTAAGTCACCATATTAATGCCCAATAAAATGGGCTCAAGGGTTTGAGAGGGCAAGTTCTTGACACACTTTTTGCATCTCTTGATCCATAGCTGGATCTCATTACTCATTCCCGGCCAATAATAGAGCTGCTTAGCCAGCACAAGAGTTTTGGTGATGCCTGAATGTTATAGATGAAGTAACTCCAGGATCGCGTGCTGTGCTTGCCGTTGAACAACCACGCGTTCACCAACCAGGATAAGGCCCTCGTTGCTTCCTTTGCCAATTCTGGCCTCTTGTGTGATCCCTCCATATGTTGACAGAGATCTTGGAATGGATGGCCCCGGGAGATATATTCAAATAGACGGATGTACTCTTTGACAATATTTGAGAGGATGGTCTGGAATGCGGGATCAACTCCACCAATGGCGGCACAAAGGGTCTCGTCGAGAGAGGGATCAGGAGGGGACACATGAGCAAGCGGTTTAGGGCATCAGCTATCAGGCGATTCTTCCCTGCCAACCATATTATTGCGTATTGATCAAAATTTTCCCGTAGCCTCTGTAATTGTGCATTATTCCAGGCTGCCAATAATTTTTCGAAAATGCCAAGTAACGTTTGAAGATCAGTGATGACCTCAAACCTCGGCATGCCTTGTAGGTAATAATTGCATTTTTGCACGGCAAACCAAAAAATCCATAGACGGCATCCAACTTAGCAAACCACTGACTCTCAGGTAAAATTTGACGCATTAGATTGGTCACGGACGAGAGCGGATGCACTGGTCTTCTCATGGCCTGGTTCAGCTTTTGGTAGCCAACAACTGATCTAACCTTCCCACCAGGTTTCGGCACAAAATGTGCAGGGGCGCACCAAGTGGTATTCTGAGTGCATCTATTTATCATACAGGCCTTAATAAGTTCTTGGCAGAGGTCATTGGCTGGTTTCTCATAATGGATGGATGGATGGGCACCGATTGAGCACTTGTCACATGGTATGGGTTAAAGTCTTTATTAGTAACAAGCTCAATTTTCATCAGGCCATCAGTCATGGACCCAGCAGCATCTCCAAGGGATGAAACCATAACGTCAACAGATTGAGTAAAAAAATCCCTGATGATGTGCTCTTGGATGCCATTGGTTTTGAGCCGTCTTATGGTCTGCTCCATGTCCTCATGCTGCTCTGTGAACAATTCGAAGATCCTTTCTGGCTTGATGGGGAACTCGTGTTTTCCAGTGGTCTTGGTCAGTAAGCCTACAATGGTGGCTGTGTTGTTCACTTCAGTCCGACACCGATGCACGGCAGGGAAATCACCAGGTAAGATATCAAAGGCTTGAAGATCCTTCTTGCCAAAGAGTGCGTAATTTCCGACATCAGGAGACACAATTGCGGACACCATAGCTTGTGGGCCTCCTTCAGCATTGTCGATGAATTTGAATTTACCCATATTCTTTAGCGGCGTCCCGTTTGCCGCAAACAGCAACGTGCGAGATGACGCCAGGGTTGTGACCTCCGGGCATATAGACATCGACACTGCGGTCCTAGCTGCACCAGAGTCAGGTAAACCTTTAATGATNATTTCCGACATCAGGAGACACAATTGCGGACACCAAAGCTTGTGGGCCGCCTTCAGCATTGCCGATGAATTTGAATTTACCCATATTCTTTAGCGGCGTCCCGTTTGCCACAAACAGCAACGTGCAAGATGACGCCAGGGTTGTGCCCTCCGGGCATACAGACATCGGCACTGGGGTCCTAGCTGCACCAGAGTCAGGTAAACCTTTAATGATAAATTTCCCCCGTTTGTCTTTACACATAATACTGATGAGAGTCACTTCGCCCGTAGATCTCAATTGGACCGTGTTCAATCAAGTGATTGACGGAGATCGACTTGACTCGGCATTATAACGGACACCGGGCGATCCTTGGCGGCCCCGCTCTCAAGGTCGTCCCAGTGATGGACTCGGGCTGACCGAGGGGCTACGCTGGCGGCACAGACTCTTGATGTGGCCCGCCTTGCCGCATGCACGACATGGTTTGTCCCAAAATGGGCAGTACTCCCTGGCGTGAGGTTGGCCACATCCTTTGCAATTGGCCGCAATTGTGGCCAAAATGGCATCCGCGGATGGGATGGCCTCCACCTTCATCAAAGTACCCACCGGGGATGGGTTACCAATGTCCTTCAACATTCCCTTGTGGAGTGCCACCTTGCTCGCGAGGTCATTCAAATCGGGATCCTTCATCTCCCGCACCTTCGCGATTGGAGGAGGGTGGTTGCGGCAGCCAGCCAATGCCAGAAAGACGATCATTTGGGCTGCACTAATCAAGGACAGCTCCGCTTCTCGAGCTTGACGTCGGAGATTGGCCATTGTATCAATGAAGGTACGGCCATCCTTCCTTATTTTGAACAAAGCTAACTGGCGTGTGAATAGCGGTTTATAATGACAAGATAACATGCCTCAAGTGACGCGGCATCATCAATGTCAATGTTGATAGCAGCCCATAGGTCACTGTGGAGGAAGTTCTTCAACATTGCTTTTTGTCCATCCATGTCCAAAACTTCGATGTGCGAGGCCTTATAATGGGCTTGAATTTTTTCCAGCCACACTCTTATCTCAAAAGGTTCGGACTCGGGTGATAACATGGGGGGTTTAAAGTCCAAAACAGGCTTGAACTGCGCCCATGAAGGCACCAACGACACTGGGGCAATTGGGGATCATGGTTCGGAATGGTGTGGGACATTAGTAGTTCCTTGCTGATTTTTTCCGCCCATTTGTTAGGGACCTTGGCCTTGTCCTTGTCCACCTTGGCTGCTCCGATTACTTGTTAGAATGCGACATCGTTGTATAAATACATCATCTTGTCCATTTTTATTTCAGCGTCCGCAAGAAGACTCCATAACCTGTCCACGTCGGCCTCTGGTTTGTTGAGGTCGCGGACGAGTTGCAACCCTCTTCGAAATCTGCGCCTTGCGGTTGGCGATTTACTCCTTGAGGACCATTTTCACGAATCGTGACGTCGGCGGGTTGCAGGGCAGAAGTGTGAATAGCTAGGGGCGTGGTACGGAAACTATTGCTGCGCCATGTTGTGTTTGTGTAAGGCTACTGGAAGAAGAACAAAGGATGAGGGGAAGTCTTTCAGTGGAACGCCAAGAACGGAATGTATTTCGACAGCAGAATACATGAGTTGTACACGAGCATATATCCAATGAGCAGAACTGCCAGATGCTACACCAACCTAGATTCAGACGTTCAGAAAATATGTCATTCTTTGTAAAGCGGCGTAAAACCGATTCGAATTGAGAATACCTGGAACAAATGGGCTTGGATATATTGAGCGCCTTTTGAAAGTTTGCAGTGAATCTTTAAAATCTAACCAAGTGAAGAGTGAAAAGTTTTGGACTTTCAAATTACTCAAGGGTCATGTCAAAGTGTTGGTGCGAAATGAGGAAGAAGGAGCATTTTATTACATGAAGGATAAAATCATTGTGAAACAAGATCGTAGTTGGCTTAACATTGTTGGACCCCAGTTGTGTACTGTGCTGCGAGGCATACTTTTTCCAAATTTGGGCCATTCCAAGGTGGAATGAAGTTACACAAAGTGTATGAGCAGAGACTGCCTTGAAAGCATTTCACTCCAAGCTCAACTCTAGTCATTCGTGAGGGAGCTAATTCTTTTAAGGAATTGAAGACGTACAAGTACCTCCTCCTCTCACGCTTACCTTTATTTTAACTTATCCACACCCATTCTAGCAAAGCTCACAGCCATTATGTGGTGTTGGAGAGGTTACCACTAAGGCACGTAGTCAAATATTTGTGTCAGAATGATTTTATTTCGTAAATATCATGCGAAGTTAACTTGGAATGAGCGAGAGCAAACTTGTTATGTAGGAGCAAGAGCATCGCTACACCACCACCCTGCCAAGAACGGGCCATACCTGTCTTTACCCCGGGGCCTCATAACAAAACACCGGTTTCACCACACGTCCTGACCAAATTTCCACGGGCTCGTCACCCAAGACAGTGGGTTTCAATCGGTCCAGACTCACAGTTTTTTGGACGCCGTGTTGAAGTATCACATAAGTCTTGTCACAACCATCCGAAACCTTGAAAGGCCCCTCATAAGCAGGGACTAGCAAGCTTTGCATTCGATCCACCAGGAGCCAGACGTGGGAACATGAACAAAGGGAAGGAGGTACATAGCCACGGATTTGTCCATGAAACCTTGTGGGGGCCGGCATGAATGATTGAACCTACTCCTGCAACTCTTTAAGGACGTGGGATTGCTACGATGTATTGTGGGTGGTATCACATAGAACACCCGGAACTCTCAAGCAGCACCCATACACCAACACCGCTGGTGAAAGACCCGAATCGTCCTTTGGTATGGTTCGGAGGCCCAACAAAACCAATGGCAGCTGAGCTTGCCAATGACAGCCGCACCTCGAGCTCTTAAAGCCTCTTTTAGTCGTCGGTGTAACCGTTTGACCATAACATTGGACTGTAGGTGATGCGCCGTTGTGTGGGAAAGCTCGAAACCCAGGAGTTTTGAAAGTTTGCCCCATAAGTGGGAGGTGAACTGAGCACCCCGGTCCGAAACGATGGTGTCTGGGATGCCGAACCTTGACACCCAACCATCCAACAACACTTTGGCACATGACTCAGCACTCACATTGCCTAAAGGGAATGCCTCTGGCCATCTGGAAAATCGATCCACCACCGTCAGGATGTAACGAGCCCCGTCGGAGATTTCTAAGGTCCGACAAGGTTCAGATGGAGCACCTGGAAGCGGCTGGAAGGAACATGGATATGTTCGATGGGTGTACGTGTGTGTCGGGTCACTTTAGAGCTTTGACATACCTGGCACTCCCGGGTCCCCAGCGTAATGTTTCTATTAAGGCCATGCCACACAAAATGCTTGGCAATCAAACAACGTCCTGCTCGGGCACCAGGATGGGCCGCAGCATGAAATTGGTCAAACAATTTTCGGCCCAGAACAGTGGGGACCCACGGGCGTGGGACTTGGCGTGAGACATCGCAGAGTACAACAACTCCCGGGCTCAAGGTCACGTCTGACCATGCCGGACTCGTCAAAGAAGTACGCACAGCCAGTAACTCCGGATCCACCAGTTGAGCGTTTTGTATTGTTTCAGGCAAGATACCCGACGAGATAGCATGAATGCGAGACAGGGCATCTGCCACTAAATTGGACGAGCCGGCGATGTGTTGAATGTTGGTAGTAAATTCAGAAATAAACAAAAGCTGGCACAGCTGTCGACTACTCCAGGGATCCAAAGTTTTGGAAAATTCAAAAACTAACGGTATGTGGTCGGTCAAGATCGTCAGGTTTTGACCCTCGACAAAATGTCGAAAATGGCGGATTGACAGATAAATTGCCAACAATTCCAAGTCGTAGGCAGAGTATCGTTTTTCGGCGTCGCGAAGTTTTCTAGAAAAGAAGGCCAATGGTTTCCAGTCACCTTGAATCGATTGTTCAAGCGCCGCGCCCACCGCTAGATCCAAGGCGTCTGTGACCAGGCGGAGGGGAGCCGAAGTGACGGGAAAAGAGAGGAGAGTGGCCTCAGTCAACTTGCGCTTGTACTGCAGAAATGCCTGATCTTCCTCTGTAGACCAGGCCAGCGGTAGGTCTTTCTTGCCCTGCTGACCCTTGAGGGCCTCAAGGAGTGGGGCAATCACATGCAACAGGCCGGGAAGAAAACAGTGGTAGAACGTGATCATTCCAATAAATTCACGAACTTGAGGAGTACGGGGAGTGGGGAGAAGCTTGATGGCTTCAATCTTGGTGCGCAAAGGCTGGATACTGGTGGCAGAGATGAGATGCCCCAAAAATTCGAGTATACATTGCCCGAACAGACATTTTTTTAGATTTAATACCAAACCAATAGCCGAGAGACGCTCGAAAAGTTGGCGCAAATGGATGGGATGCATATTGGCGGACACACTGGCCGCAAGAATATCGTCCAAATAAACATAGGCAAAAGGCAAATCGCCCAACACTGAATCCATAAGACGTTGAAAGGTTTGGGCAGCATTCTTCAAGCCGAACGGCATTCGTAAAAACTCAAAGAGTCCAAATGGGGTGGTTACCGCCGTTTTCCCCACATCGTCTGGATGCATGGGAATTTGGTTATACCCATGTACCAAATCCAATAGTGCAACCTGCCAACTTGTTGGTGAAATCCTGAATGTAAGGCACGGGATATCGATCTGGCATTGTAGCATCATTCAGCCGGCGGTAATCACCTACTAGACGCCAACCACCGTCACTATGCCTTGCAGCACGAATTGCGCCTCGGCTTGGGCAAACCACACCTTGGGTTCCGGTGTCCAAAAGGGAGGCAGTTTGACCAAGACTGCAGAGTGCGAAGACTGAGATGGTAGAGCCGAAATGACAGGGTCCAGGTCCAAACTATCCTTGGATTCGGCCATGATGGCAAGGATGTAATCACGTAACGCGTGAGAACTAACGTCGGGGTCACCAATAAAGCACATAGTCAAGTATTTGTGTTAGAATGATTTTATTTCGTAAATATCATTCCAAGTTAACTTGGAATGAGCGGGAGCAAACTTGTTATATAGGAGCAAGAGCATCGCTACACCACAATAAACAATCAACCTGGTTCTATGTGGCATCGTCCATCTCCAAGTAGAGGATGAGGAGCTAATTTTCATGCATTACTATGACTGATCTCCAAAGAGGCTGCACGTTAGGATGTCCATCAATTTCATGGTTTCAACAAGACGTTGTTATTATAAATTTTCTTAGGGGATTTCAATGAATACAATTCCGTGATCTTGCACTTCACTTTTCCATATCATATCAGGATGATATACTCATTGTGAACAGAACACCATCCAATGATAGTGATCAGGAAGAGGTTAGGTGTAGATAATAATTAATCTCATAAAGCTGAACAAGTACGTCAATTGGTTCAATAATCTATTACCTGCAAATTTAATGGCTATTGAGTGAGATACGCCACAAGGAAGCAAACGTTTCATTACCTTGGCGTAAGGATGGAAGCGGACGAAGTGGAAATGCGGCAAAAGAATTGAACAATCCAGGAGGTGAGAGAGCAGAATGACAAGTGTCATTCGACACTTGGTCGACATTGCCATGAAATACAGACATATGGAGCGATGATCCAAGACAACTATATTTGGATGCATAAAATAGGTATTAGCAAATCGTCAGGGCATTAGTTGCTCCTCCATAAAGGGAACACATTTTTGTAATGGTGATGGCGGCACAGTTTCTTTTACTAAAATCAAAATGTCAAAAATTTCAGATATTTACAATGACGGCTGAAAAAAGATAATGACGAGAAAGCAAATTATTCTTCTATCCGGTGTGCGATTCTTCCCGTCTGAAGGGCGTCTTCCCGTCTTTTCGCCACGTAGGTCGGCTCAAATCGACTGTGCCATGTTTGATGGCAGTGAGCCGTTCTCTTACTAGTTGACTTATTGAGCAAACGCAAGGAAATATATATATTGAATTGAATGGACTAGGGAGAACCAGGAAGACATAACACTGATGTTACATCCAATTGCCTCAAACCGCCCCTCATCTTCATACCCGAGGGTGTGCAGGTCTAAAGATAGCCAAAAGGACTCGAAGGCACACAACTAACGAGAAACATTTTTGTCACCCTTGCGTTTTAGATTTCAACGTCATGGACTTTTTCATGGAGCCCATTCTTGAGAGGAAGGTAGAGGTCAAAACGTTCTCTTGTACCAGTCTCCCGAAACAAGTTAATGAGGCTCATTGGGCCGACCTCGATCCTGACATCGCCACCACCACCCCCATCTTGCCACTTAGTTAATGGAAGACTTGTGAGTCATGGCAGGTAATTGAGAGTGTATTAAAAGCTTTTTTCACGTCTGCGTTTGTTTATCAAATTTGATGTTTAAACAATGCTGTAATATTCTTAGTTTTGATGATATATAAACTTAAAGTTGTCCCCCTTATTCGTGGTCGCCCTCTAATCCTGACGACTGAATGAAAGATTGTGGGACCTGCTTCTAAACTGGATTTTAGAGACAGGTGATTGTTTCTTTCCATTTTAGCACTCTCACGAGAAATCTGGTTCCCAAGCAGTAACATTGAACGGGTCAAGGTGGATATATTGGGTCTGCGCTTATCCTTCTGCCTCTATTTCAGTCGGGTGTCAGCTTTCTATGGCCTGAGATCACGGATATCGTATTTCGTATCTTCCCCAATGGACGGAAATACTATTTCAAAGTAATTTCTTCTGGCGAGGTCCGTAAAATCATTGAGAAAATGGCACGTAAAAATACCTCGGGCTTAGATGGAATGTCAAACACTGTTTTAAAAGAGATAAAACATGAAGTTGCCGGCTGTTATATTTCTTGATGCATGCAACCTCTCCTATCGGAACCTGCCATCTCGGAGGCAGCTACCAGATATAAAGATCCCTTCGTTCTTATTCGTGTTATTCATTCCGCTCCGCCTTCCGCCTCCAGCCTCCCACTTTGCCATGTCGACGTAACATGGTGCAGTCGGAATAACTGTGTCCAACGGTTAAGAACCAGTAAGTCCGTCCAAGGTTTCCGGTGGTGGCCCGCCGTCTGCGACCAGGAGGTCGGATCACCCCACTTGGTGATGCATCCATGTGTTGGAACTGGACTTCACTGTATGCTTTCAACCACTCATCACCATGTCCACATCCGAGAAGATATCGAGCGTGAAGAGATCGGTTGGCCAGTACAAGGGAGGCTTTGAGCGAGCACAGGCTGTATTAATAATAATAATCTTTATTGCGACTCTTGGTCATGTCATGGCGTAAAAGTAACTATAAAATAAAATCTGATGTATAAACATTATACAAAAGTTTGTTGATAAAACAAGAAAAATGTCAATAAGGTAAAAGCAATAAAATAGTTGACTAGAAAGTGATATCACAATGAGTATGACCAGAATTGGTTCAATGCACATGAAAAAAGGTAAGAGGTGAGTTGCAGATAGTACAAAGACAGGTAGGTAGAGGTAAGTGATGAAAATCTTGGTTATTGCAGTAGAGTGGATGGGCCAGATTGAAGAGATCCTTTGTCAACTCCCGTCGCTGATGGCATTTGGCCGGGAGCCGGACAAAGGTACGTGACTGCCAATACTCCGAAGGGATGTCGGGCCAAGGACAATAAGGTGCTAGCAAGTCCTTGAACGGAAATGATAACTTGTGTCCGGACATCACCTCCGGAAAGGTCAGGTTCCCAAACTGTTGGACACTAACCTTGCCAGCCCGATGGTGAGGGGCTCGGTATCACATAGAAAATGTGTCCATGCATGTTTGGCATAATGGGGCACGCAGAGGTATCGCTTGAGGAACTTGGTGTAGGTGGCATCGGCGGATTTGAGGGCGGATTGGGCGGAGTTGGGAAGCCAAAGGTGAAGGCCATAAAGAAAAATTGGAGAGATGTAGGTCCGGAAGAGTTGAAGAACTATTGGAAGGGGAGATTCTTGATAGGAAGTCTATTGTACATGTATCCGATCCTGGCCTTGGCTTTTACTATTGATGATTTAAGATGGTTGGTAAAGGAGAGTTGAGTGGAGAATGTGAAACCGACATAATAAAATTATTGACGATTTCAATCGGACTATGGTGAATTGAAGGAGGTGGGAGGCAGACGACCTTTATGGAAAACCATGGCCTTCGTCTTGATATTATTGACTTGAAGGCCGTTCTCTTGGCAATAACCCGTGGAGTGCATTGATGGCATTTTGCAATTCCACGGCTGAATCAGCCAAGAGAACCAGGTCGTCTGCATATTGAAGATATTGTACCATACAATGGTTGATGGTGGGCCTTGGTGGGTGAGGGCTTCGGGCAGGTCGATACATAAAGATTGAAAAGAATTGGCGATAGAGGATCCCCTGCGGAAGGCCAACGGAAGTGAAGTAGCAGGGGGATAGGTCCTCACCAGAACGAATGGAGCATCTGAGTCCCGCATAGATGTTGGACAGTAGGACACAGATTGAACGCGGAACTCCCCACAGTTGGAGTTTGAGGAATAACCGCGTTCAGTCCACCCTGTCGAATGCTTTGGAGAAATCCACAAAGCATCCGTACACTCTCCTCTTATTGCTGATGTTGGAATGCACAATTTCATAGAGGAGAGTAGCTGCCGTGGTGGTTGAGCGACTTCTCCGGAAACCGAATTGGAATTGGGGAAGGAGGTCCCTATCCTCGGCCAATCCGGAGAAGCGGGCAGCTAGTAGGGTGGACATCATCTTCAAGAAGGGGTTCTCCAGGGCGATGGTCCTATGGTTGTTTGGAATGTCCCTGGGCCCCTGCTTATGGATGAAGATGATGGCTGACTCCATCCACGCTGGGGGGAAGAAGGAAGAATGGAGGGCGAGGCTGAATAGATCTTGGAGGAGTGGCTGGGTTTAGATCCGGAGATGTGAAAGTTGGAAAGGAGAGACCCCAGATGTTGAGGGGGCTTTGCTCTTCATCTTCTTGAAGGCCACGTCCATCTCAATCACACGCGGGAAATACAAATACAAAAATAGTCAGGACACAAAAATCCTCCTGTTGCCAGTAAAATTGCAGAGTGTCCTCTTTGCACTTGATCAAGGCAAAACATATATGAACTCTGTCGTCGAAGAGGACAAGCTTGTTAAGAGTCAGCCTCTAAACATCAGAAAGGCGAGAATGCGTGAAGAAGGCTACATCTCAAACCACATTGCCCTCCACACCACGAAGTTCTTCTCAACGAAGGAGTGTCCAATGTGATGTTTGAGGCATTTCTTTAAGACTGACTTCGTCATTGGTGTGGCTTGTATTGAAGTTCTACCATAAAGGCGTCGAAGTCAAGCCATTGATAAAGAAATGGATGGATGGTTCACTGGATATTTGACACCCGCCCAGCTGGTGGAAGATCCAATAGTTGCCATAACGACATTGGTGGAAGAAGGAGCTAAACCACGTAAAGCCAACCAAGCCAAATATCTATTGCCCATCAGATTAGTGGTGGGGAAGTAGCAAAGATCATGAACAGTGCAAAACAAGCGAAATCGTTTCCCAGGGGATTCATGTTGCTTCCAAGTTGACGGAGCATTGGAAGCAGTTTTCAAAGCCATACGTGTGTTATCCAAAGATAAGACAGACGCTGGAAATGAATGAAAATTTATTTGCACATGGAACAATTATTTACAATGCAACTGGCTTGTCTCATGCAGGAATTTAGGGGATAGCAAACTGAGCTATCCAACTCCAAAATCAGGAAATCGAAATGAGTATAACCCAAAAACGTAGTATTAGTGGTGTCTGGCCCCGAAGTACAAAAAGGTCGAAATAACTTGAAATGGGTGACCATATTACAAAAATGTTTGCCGTCTGGCAACAAATAAGGCCAATAATGTGACGTTTGCCACCGAGGGCATATCAGAATTCCATGAGCTCTCTGGGAAGCTACTTGCGTTAGAATCGGTACAACTAGTCGGGGTGGCGGACAGGCATAAAAATATCCGATCGCATTCCAGTTGAAGGAAAAAGTATTGACTGCCACCACTGTATGTTTTTCCGCCCCAAATTTGGATGCATACTTAGCACATTTTGTGTTCTTCGCGGTAGCAAAGAGATCAATATCAAATAATCTGCCCGCAAACTTCTGCACTCAAAGCTGAAAAGCCGAATTCTCAATTGACCAATCGTCATTATCGAAATGACGAGGGCGGGCATCAGCTTGCATCAAACGCATATCCTCTCTGGACCACAAATGCACTTTCAAGTCAATATTGTAATCAAGGCATGCCGAGTGCACGCCAAAAGCGAGAGTTTAAGGGCTTTCAATTGGACAACCGCGTTTCAAACTGGCCGCAGCAGCTGATCTGTCCGTGAGATGGCCGATCCTGCATCCTTTGAATCTGGCCAAAAAGTACTTAAGTTCTCGAGCGGTAGAAGACATTGAGGCCTCATCTGGGAGGAATTTACGTCTCAAAATGAGTTCTTTCTCGCATGATGAGGTGTAGGATAGATGTGTGGGTCCCATACCACATCGAACTTATATCACACCAAAACCTACGCTCAAAGCATCAGAAGCTAACAAAAAATCCACAGGCAGTGTTTGGTCTTGACCGGGGAAGGGAAAACCATCAATTTCCCGCAACTGTTTCAACAATAAAAGCAATTCGTCATGCAATGGTAACACATCCATCCAACCATTCCAGCCATCGTTACCGCAGGCCACTTTTGAAACAAGATGATGTCCATCGCGCGTCAACAAACGAATAATTGGGCCAGTTGCCAAACGGCAGGAGGCTTATTTCCCGTATAAGGAGGCAATGTCACGGGTACGGCGAAAGGTGGAGCCCCTGAAGGTTTTCGATTAGACTCAGTTTAGCTTCAGGGAACGAGTATCAGAGGAGCTTGGTATCATTAATTAAACCCGAAAAGATACCACGCTGGGTTGGGGGAACCGCTTTCTGGACAGATTCGACGAAACCTGCACGTCTCAATGTGGCTCGAATGAAACGCATATGGCGGGCGCAAGTTTCTTCAGAATCGGCTGTGCACTGCAATTCGTCGATATAAATATCGGCTCTAATTCCTTGATCATGAAAATAAGCCATCAGAGGTCTCATTATTTTTGTATAGGCCCTCATCATATCATTGATTCCTAGGAAACACACGTGCCAGACAAAGTAAGCCACTGAGCCGTCCAAAGCAATCTATTTGATGCCAAATAATTGGCGAAACTTTTCATTGATCATGATATTGTAATATCCCGATTTAGAAACCAGATTACTTCACCATGAGTCACGAGCCACACCAGTGTTCACTTCTGTAAGTGTGCTAAGGCGAATTTTCCGGCATGCAATATACGGATTGATTTGCTTACTGGCATCGACAACCAAACGAGGTTATTTACCCTCACGATGGACCAATTGAAGCGGCAGGACACACCAGGGCTTGGCAAAAGCCATTGGGATAGCACCTTCGTGTCGAGTTCTTGTAATTGAAGTTTAATCACTTCCCTGAATTCGAGATTTCTGGCACTTTTGTTAGCAGGCAATTCACTTGGCGGGGGCCAAGCTGAGGGCGCGTAGCCGTTATCCAAAATTTGAACGATTTTACGTGGCGGCGAAAATGTCTCCTTTCAAAACCAAACGTATTGTTTCCCATGAATGTGGCTCGGTACATTGGGCAATTCACAACCTTGATTGCCTATGTCGCTCTTGGTACCTAAAAGGGGAAACAAATGTTCCTCTAAGCAAAGGTTGTGATTGAGGAATCAAAACTACTCACAAAACAATAAAATACTTTTCATTTATTTTTTGTCCTCTTTCATTCTCGAACAATTGTTTACTAAATGCAACATTGGTGTATTACAAATAAAACTTCGAGGAGGATCTCTCCAAATGGTTGCAGACAAATATGTTTTTTTCGTTTGCCCCCTATTCCCTCTATGAAACTGTGATTTTTTGGTTTGAAACACTTCACTTTATTCGAATCAGCTGGCACAGACAAAGGTGAGGGGACTCTGGATTTCACAAATGCCTCCTCTACTTTGGCCTTGCGCATTTATTTAAGAACAAAATCGGTGCGGCCAGCACATCTTGAATCCCGATAAGTTCGACCCTCAACGCCTTCAACTACAACAGCCCCCAGTTCGTCATAAAGTTGAGCCATAGTGATCTCGTGCCGGGTTGAGTCGATACCTATTTGCAACACCATGCCCAGGTCCCAATGCAACAGACTCGCCCTTTCTGCAAGAAGCTCTTCTCACAAGTGGACGGGCGATCCGTATTCATATCTTCTAAGAGGCTTCCCAATATACGCCACAACCGGCGCACTTTAGCTTAACGGGCCGTTGGCAACTTCACGAGGCAAAGCCGATCAATCTTTGAGGCCTCGTCCTGCGCCTTTGTGCAAAGATCTGTAAGGAGTATCCAAATGTACGAAGATACTTTGGTAAAACATGAGACAACACAAACCTAGTGTAGTGAAACGACCGTGTCTGGAAGTTCCGGAAATCATTTCCCGAGAATATCCTAGAATAACATTCTCGAATTTGCAATGACAACTGACAGTAACGAACAACAAAGAAACAGAATATGCAAATAAACATACGGTGGGAGATCCAGCTTGCAAAATTGGCCAATCAGCGAAGCCGGAAGGGCCATTAAGATGGACATCCGACCACTGGCCTTTTTAGAAAAGTGCGTTGGCGGCATTAGCCTGGCGTTTCACCATATGTGACCCTATAAATTGTACAGAACTCATATGTTCCCAAAATCTTTTCTGGAAGTCATTCAACTTTGGTTATTGGTCGGACCAAGACCCCTCCTCCACTACTGAAATACATCCAAGTCTTCATATCTCTTGGTTGACATCACTCCATGGCGCAGTCGGTTGCCCAAGGTTCTGTGGATGAGCAACCAATTTGCATTGGGATATCGTGGAATACTGTCCGGATTTCCCAATTGGTGGTCATCGGCATTTGTTCTCTTGGTTTGAGCTTGCTCTTTTGCCCGAGGATAGCCAGTTTGGTTCATAGTGGAGCTATCAACCTTTTCCTTGCCTTTGTGGATTCGAGCTACTTTGCATTATTATCTACAGTTGGTTGGTTCGTTTCGTCATCATTGGTGGATTGGTTTGATCCATTCTTCTTGACTTGTAGCTAAGAAGGGATTGAATCCTAGTGCGGATGTTTCAGTGCAAGAAATTCCACCAGTTAGACGCGTTTTTGGTCTTGAAGTTCATTCGTCACCATTATGTCTTGTCAAGGAATCCGTCCACCGCACGACGTTGACAAGAAACGAACACGTGCTATCAAATGGAATGTTTGTTGTTCATCAGGACCCGCAAACTGAGTGTTGGGATAGGGAGGCGGTAATTCTGAAATGCTTTCCCGGTAGGGTCCTTCTGAAATCTCGAGAGGGTCAAAAATATTGGCGTTATCAACAAGTTGTCCGAGAAGTGACATGAGGTGCCAAAATCTACCTTTGAAGCTAATTGTGATGCTACTTTTCCCTATTCTCTCAAATTTCATTTATATTGACTTTCAATACCCGACAGTATTTTGAAAGTTTCCAAAGGAGGAGTTGGAGTGATTTCAAATAAAAGGTTTCATACAGCTTCTGATAATATTTCCCGTACACTTCTTTGTCCATCATGCCAACTCATATGTTCCCCAAATGTTTTCTGGAAGTCATTTGACTTTGGTTATTGGTCGGACCAGGACCTCTCCTCCACTAATGAAATTAATCCAATTTTTAACATCTCTCGGTTGACATCATTCCTAAACCCTAAATCCATACCCCTTACGTTTAAGTTCTAATTCAGACTTCATAGTGTACAGTACTCCTCCTTAACTTGAATAAATTACTCTTTCGAAGCCAATGCTTCAGTGTTCCAGTGTTTTAGTGCACACCACATACCTAGGAACTTCCCAAGTATCGCCATTTGGTTTCTCTTGACAAGTGGATTCAAGATCGGAATCATTACAAAATTGGCACAGTCGGTAAGATACCGAATCAATCACGCCCATCAAAAGGAACTGATCAAGACGAATCTTCATCTCGCAATGGCAAACGACCAACCAAGGTATGCACACCTTAGACTAAAACACTCACAGCTAGACGTAGCAATTCCAACCCCAATCCTTGTATTACCACCCAACCCAACCACATCTCCTGTTCACTATGGCTCATCAAGAGGTACAAGAAAGAATGATCCAACAAATGAGAGAGATGGAAAGCCGTATTAACGCCCTCCAAGACCAGAACAAAAACCTTCTTCAAATGCAAGCACAGAACCCAGGCCCACAGAACGATACCATGCGACTCAGCATGCCCACCTTGGCCAAGACCACGGATAGGGGCTTCTATCGCTTTGAGGCCTCAGTCAGGGCATTAGCAGCCGCCAATGGGTGGAGCGTAACCCAATTGGTCAGAGCCGTCATAGCCAACGTTCGCGAAAGAGCAATGGACGTCCTTATGCCTGTCGTCAGAGACCCCGCCGCATTTCGCACTATGGACGACGACTTTTGGATGCGAATTAGGCAATAATTCGTCTCACCAGCCCATGGACAAATTGCTCGCGCTGACTATGAGAGAAGACATCAGCATCCCAAAGAAGAGATCCGTAGTTTCCACAACACGCTGTATCAGGTATGGGAGGATGCTTATCTCGAAGAAGACGAACCATGGAGATCAAACCCACAATTACCCAAGCCATATCAAGCAGCCCGCACCGATCCACCAGGGTTCACATCAGTTAAACTGATTAACCACTTTCTCGCCGGTTTGTTAGGTGATGAAATTCACATGAAAATTAAGGACGCTGTAAGCATGGGAATTAACATCAACACGTATCCTGAGGTCCTTACTAGAGCATTGAAATTTTACGCTAACAAGGAGAGAACCCGGACCGAGAGGAGAAGGCTACAAGCGAATCACGGATCCTGCAGACAGCGCAGAAAGCCAGAGTATTTCAAGTAACAAGAATGTACGGAGCCGATGGTCCATCCAGGCACACACATCCTCCACTCGCAAATGGTGCCAGTTACACCAGACGAGCAGCCACGATGACAAAGATTGTATTGTGCAGCAGAGGAGAGCCACGCAGCCTAGAGACAAGTTAACGCCGACTCCACAACTCCGCAAGAAATCGGTCACAGTCAAATATGGCAACACATGCAAACAGTGCAACGGCAAGGGACATTGAGCCCAACAATGCCCATCCAAGCGCTTATCCCGAGACGAAAAATCCAAAGAGTCATCATCACATGACTGCCAGGAGTCATACGCACATGACCCAAGAAGAGCACGAAGACTCCCAGTCGAATCATTCCTCCTCCCAAGAGCAATGGGACGAGCCAGAAGAAACGAAGTCCTCCACATTCTTAGTTGACTCATACATAAACTCCATCAGGCAAACCACTACAAATCAGGTAGAGGCATTCATCAAGGTAGAAATCGGTACACACCCCACGTTCATGTTAGTTGATTCGGGTAATGTCACTTATAACCTTATTGACCATGAGAAATTTCTACGAGCCTATCCAAACACATCTAAGCAACCCAAGGTCATACCTCGAGCAAATCCGGTCACAGCCGCTGGTTTCCAACCAATACAGGTAGTCGGATTAGCCAACATCCCTATCAAGATTGAAACCATCCATAACGCATGGATTGCACGATGTTTAATCATCAAGAAGCTAGGCACCAGTGCCATACTGGCAGCCCCCACCATGAAGAGAATGCCTTTGGTACCCAACGTGCAACAAGCAGTAGCACATATTGGTCTACAGCCGCAGTGAATTGACCAAGCTCACAAACAAACATGATGGAGATGCCCAATGCCAGGCCATCGATGTTTATCTCATTAGGGACACCAAATGCCCTCCGCAAACAGTCCAAGCTGTTCCAACCCAGACAGTGCAGCAAGCTGAGCCAAGGACCGAGCCAGCCACCATCCCTCAACCAAGCCCTCAGTTGAAGGGAAGTGAAATATTCATCCCAAATGCCCGGAGCAAGCCAGATCGCAAGAAAGCCGTAGCACTCATTGCCATAGTCACCACGACTGATGGGACCTCGCAAGTACCCGTGGTCAATACCACTAACCAACCTATTAACCTCAAAGCAGGCACGAAAATAGTACGCCATACATGAAGGACAACCAACACCAAAGCAAGTTCATCCATCGAAAGCAGACCATCCGTCAGCTCATTTGGCAATTCATCGGCGCCCCGCCTAAGAACAATCCCAAAGAATCCCAGAAAAGAGCAACAATACACGTTTTATTTAAGGACAAAATGAAGCAACATCCTAAGCTCTCAGTAGCACAGAAGAAACTCACTGAAGATCTTCTCATTGAATTCCAGGTCAACACAGGCAACGCAACACCTGTTAAGGACCCCATGAGACCACTCAACCCCCAAATGAAAGCCGACTTGAGGAAAACACTCGAAGAATGGCAGGCTCACGGAATCATATCCCCTAGCATGTCCGCTTTGGCATCAGACTTAGTCCTAGTCAAGAAGAAGGACGGGTCATGGAGATACGCAATCGACTACCAACAATAGAACAAGGATAGTAATTGCGACTGTTTTCCTGTAGCCCACAATTTAGAGCAATTGGCCAACGACCAGCTGATCAGAGCCAAAATGTTCATCAGCATTGAATTGGCAAGAGCTTATCTCACTATTCCGGTACGAGAGGAAGACAAAGAGAAACTAGCTATGACCACTCCTATGGGGCAACTGTAGTAAAACGGCCATGTCTGAAAGTCCCGGATATCAGTTCCCGAAAATATCCTAGAATAAAATTCTCGACTTCGCAATGACAACTGACAATAACAAACAACAAAGAAACAGAGCATGTGATTATACATACGGTGGGAGATCCAGCTTGCAAAAATGGCCAATCAGCAAAGCTGTAAGGGCCATTAAGATTGATGTCCGACCACCGGCTTTTTTGGAAAAGTGCGTTGGTGGCACTAGCCTGGCGTCTCACCATATGTGACCCTATAACTTGTATATAAACCCTATTTCCATACCCCCAAAGTTTAAGTTCTAATTCAGACTTCATAGTGTACAATACTCCTCCTTAACTTGAATAGATTGCTCTTTCGAAACCAGTGCTTCAGTGTTCCAGTGTTTTAGTGCACACTACATACCCAGGAACTTCCCACGTACCGAAATTTGGTTTGTCTTGACAAGTGGAGTCGAGGTCCGAATCATTACATTAGCAACCCAAAGGGTGCCCGATCCTGATGGTTTGCCAAAAGGAAGATATCAACGAGTCCAACAAAGATTATTGGTTCAGAACTCTTTCCTAATTGTTCAATCTTGGAACCGAAATTTCACGAGCAATCCCAACTACCTCTCTGGTGGTTGGAGAATCCATCCAAAAAGAACAATAATGACACACGTTAATCGGACCATCACCTCAACGGTGAGGAATATCCAAATTCCTTAGTCTATTGAACCCCTCCGGCGACTCCGTGGGTGCCCTGAAGTGGGTATGAACTAGATTTTCTTTCCCAGCCAACTGTGAATTAGAAGAAAAAACAAGGGGACATTTGCCAGAGGTATTAATGACGAATCCCGTTATTCCACCAGAAAGCAGCCTTGGCTCCAACTCAACCTCTCCGGCGACCCCGTGGGTGCCCTGAGCTTGGTATTAACTTGACTCCCCTCTCCAACTAACTCTAAATTGAGCATCAGCTCTTACCGAGTTTTGAGATTGAGCTTAGTCAAAATGAGGGAAAAGTGGTGAAAATGGCCGCAAGTGCCGATGACAATCCCCCTATAAGATAGTGTTATTGGAATGGAAGAATCACATTTAACTCACCAGCGAATTTTTGTCGCAACCCCGCAATCTTGCCTGCTTTTGAAGGTATCCGACCGTTTCCAATCCAGAAACCTGATGGTGGGGGTGTTTCTTTAGATTTGTCTTTCTTGGACCAATTCATTTCTTCTTCATCTGAGTCTGCGGATTCCTTAATTGACCAGACCTGATCATCAATCTCATTCAAGTATGAACCGACGGCGGATGATAGCTCGGAGGGCAGCCAGCCCCTTCTAAATTTTGGCGAGTGGGTTCCCACCGGAAGTGCGGGGTTCCGGAACTTCAAGACGGGCAATGGCGGATTATTGGCCGCAATGATTTTCTCAATCGCCCTTCGTTGGGCAGAGGAGACAAAGTGAGAATCAACCGGGTTGTTCTGCAAAGTGCCAGGACCACCACACTTATTTCCATGGCAGGCCACCATCGCTCCAATGGCACGGAGTTGAGACGGGGTCAATTGGTCACCAGCATCGTCCTCATCGCTGTTTTCGTTGGCACTCTCATTATCGGAAGAGCGGAAAAACTCAAGCCGAACCTTTTTCTTGGCAGGAGTTTCCCTTTAAACGTGGCCGGGGTTTTGCCTTTTTTGGCTGAGAGTCTGACCAATGACCGTTTGGAGAGTTCCAACGATGTGGGAGGAACAGCCAGGGACCCAGGGGGAGGGGAGAATGGAGGGTCGTTGGAGACGTTTGGAAGGGAATCACTGGGCAAGGAAACTTGCTTCTCCATTTCGCAAAGGCACGTCCTACTCCTTGGTATAGTTAACGAATAATGCCGGAAACTAGAGCATCCTCATATCAGCTTCTTAGGCTGCACGAATTTGGTTGTATAGGCTGATTTGGCATTTCGCAACCAAGTTTATTCGCAGTATGGGTACGTTTGCAGGACAACAGAAAAGTACGGAATAAGATGAGTTCCACAACGGAATCTCTCATCTCAGTGGAGAAAATCGATATTTTAAATCCGTGGTCTAGCACATGCTATTCTTTTTCAAACAAAAGAAATCTAGGAAATGTCATAACTTGTTTAATCTGAAGCATGAAAACAATGTGAATAATAGTCATAATATCTTTCTTGCGACTCTTAGTCATGTCATGGCGTAGAATTATAAAGGAAAGAAGGTGTATCAACATTATACAGACTGTAATAAGTATAAAGGA
Source organism: Tigriopus californicus (assembly GCF_007210705.1). Taxonomy (NCBI): domain Eukaryota; kingdom Metazoa; phylum Arthropoda; class Copepoda; order Harpacticoida; family Harpacticidae; genus Tigriopus; species Tigriopus californicus. Next base: position 770,468 of record NC_081451.1, read on the forward strand.
AACACGTCAAAAATGGTAAAGGCAATAAATAAGTTGACTGGAGAGAGATACCACAGTGAATTTGACTAGAATTGTTTCAGAGCTCACGAAAAAAGTGAAGAGGGTGATAGAATACCGTTCAGACACAGTTACGCAAAGGCAAGTGATGAAATTCTTGGTTATGGCAGTCAAGTGGGTGGGCCAGATTGAACATATCTTTTGTCAGCTCATGTCGTTGATGGCATTTGGCCGGGAGCCAGACATCCAAGGACAATAAGGCGTTAGCAAGTCCTTGGCCAGGAAGGACAATTTGTGTCCTGACATCTCCTCCGGAAAGGTCATGTTCCCAACACTGTTGGACACGGGCTCGGTTTCTCATAGAAAATGCGTCCATGCATTGTTGGCATATTGGGGCGGGCACAGGTGTCGTTTGAAGAACTTGGTGAAGGTGGCATCGACAGATTTGAGGGCGGATTGGGTGGAGTTTGGGAGCCAAAGGTGAAGGCCGTAGAGGAAAATTGGAGTGATGTAGATTCGGAAGAGTTGAAGAACTATTGGAAGGGGAAGATTCTTGATGGCAAGTCTATTGCAAATGTATCCGATTCTAGCCCTTTATATTTGATAAAATATGTACTGAATGTATACTCAATATAAAAGAAAAACAATAAGAAAGCACTTCAAATCACTTGCAAACTCTGGTGGTGCCAATCTTGAGTAGACTTCTTAGGAAGATATCATACATCTGATCTCATTAACGAACAAGTTTGAAAAATATGCGACTATGGAATAAGTTGATAGTTGTAAAAGCCACCTGTTTAGTACCTGGTGATGCAGGACGTGGTGTGAATCCCAGTGAAATATGTACTCCAATTTTTTGAATTGCGATCATTGTGGCTGAAGTTTTCATTTGACTTTTTTGTCGAGCAGAAACTCAAAGAAATCTGCAATTCACGTATGAATGCGCTTGATTAAAAAGCTGGACTATGTTTGGCCAAACCGTCGGCCAAAGGAACTAAAACGTCTGATAAATATACGTGCCAAGTGGACGTAGCTGTGGGAGCGCAATTTTGGGTCCGTGATATTGTAAGATAACCCACCAAGGACTCGAATAGGACCTCCAGATGTCTTGACAGACGTGGCCACAACGTGAGAAGGACTGTGGCCTTGTTAGAAAAAGCCAATGCGTTGGATGACTGCTGAGCTTGAGGCGGACCTGAAGACTATTGAGAGCGCAAATCACGACGATTTGGGCCACAAGAACAATTCCCGCACCCCCAAGCACCTTCTCTCTGAAGCCATAAAGTCCAGGAGGCTCAATCTTATTGTTCGAAATTTTGGTTTGTCAGAAGAAATTGAGATTCTTCAAGGCTCGAGATTCTTCGAGGACAGGTGTGTCTCGTACTCAATATCCTTCTTTCCCTAAAAGTCATTAAACAAGAAGCACCTAGTGCCACAATAAAAAACTACATGGCTGGGCAACGACAAAGGCGTCGATGAAGATGTCTGCATTTCTCATGATTTTTTTCATTCCAGAATTATTATACATGTCATGTATCAAATAAATTGAAATATTTCAATAAATTTGTATGTTTTGATTAGTAGTTAGTTTTTGCAAATTTTGTACTGATAAAAAGAAATGGAACAGACACAGCATCATCATTAACTGCATTCTCTGGCAAGGAAAGTATTTGGTTTTGTTACTTCTACCTTTTGAGACCAGGTTGTAGTGCAATCAGTAGGTGATTCATGACCTTATGTTCAAAAATGGTGTTAGCATAGCTAAAACTGCCAAACCTGCAGTTTGGCTCTCCCAAAACAAGGCAAACAGGGCAGGTTGGCAGGAATTCGGCCTGCAGTTGCCAATCTAGCTTTAATAGCATGTCTCTGGTCGCGGTACGCGAAGACAGAACGAACTTGAGGAAGATTTAGGACCGGTTATAAGTAAAACATCGGATATTTTCATTTTTCCAATATCCAAAAAATATTGTCACATAAAAATGCAATAAAAAGTGGCAACACCCCAATTAAACTGCATTTTTTTGTTGCGGCGCATTTAGAAGAAATTAATCTGGCCACACTGTTGGAACTCCAAAACAGAACTAATTTTATTCAATAGGGAAGCGAGTATTTTAGTTCATGAATCGCCACCAGGAAGTGTGAAGGTGACAAAAGTGATGAAATATAAACAAAATGAGAAATGCCTGCGAATGTGTCAACTTTGTTATTACTTTTTCAGCCACTTGGGTGGGTAGATCACACCCAAATTTGACATGTTCTTCTCTTAGTAGATTATCAATAACATAAGACAAGTTTTATGTGCCACATGTGGTCTATAGATGTATCTAGTTTTCTATGCCTTTTGTCACATTCCTGACATCTAGCGGATATTCGGCGTGCAAGAAAGATACTTGCCTCCCTATATCATAAACCTTTATCACCCCACTATTTGGCTTGCTAACTTCGCACAGCACTGGGCTCGCTCGGCGGCACTAGAAGGGCGTAAATTAACGCATTAACTTGTTTATTGTTTATTGTTTGTTGCCACTCTGAACACGGTTGCCTCATGTATGTAAGAGTAATGGCCTAAGGAAATCAAATGTAAAGTAGAAGAAGAAAAGGGAAGGAAATGGGTAAACAAAATAGATCAAAACATGGAGTAAATCATAGCGTCACGTTGCCTGTCGCCCCGGCAATAAACTCATAAAAGTACAATTTTAAAAAAGCAGAGAAGCGGTCGGAAATTAAAAAGCGGTGAAAAGTTGTTGGACTGGGGGAATTTCGTTTATTCAGAGGAATAGAGTTCCAAATAGGAATTGTACGAGCGTGAAATGAATTTGCCTTGGCTAAGGTCTTTGCCATCACACTTCTGAGAAGATCATTCTTGGCCCCTCTAGTTTGGATGATGGCTTGAGATCCCGCTCTCTCACACCGTAAGTCCAAGATTGATTTTGGTAAGTTCCCCAGGTGGAAACTTTTGTGAAAAATGCGGAGATCTGCTCGGTCGCGTCGGATCTGATGGGTATCGATGCCCATGAGTTGGAGCCTTTCATGGTAAGGACAATTCCACAAGCCTTTCAGGCCCTTTGAAAAACGACGTTGGACTCGTTCAACCAACTCGATACTCTTCTTAAGACCAGGATTCCACACTTGAGAAGCATACTCCAGTGCAGGTCGCACATACATGACAAACGCTCGAGTGAGGAGCCTAGGATCACGAGATGAGAATTTACGACGAATCATACCAGCCACTTGTCCTGCTTGACTAGATATCTTAGCACAATGCGTCCCGAAGCGGAGTGAGGTATCTAAATGTACACCCAGATCCTTAAAAACGGCCACGGTCGCCAGTTTTTTGGTGCCCATCGAATACGTGGGTTCACCTATTTTCTTCCCAAAACGCATTACAGTGCACTTTCCCACATTGAATTCCATCATGTTCACTTCGGCCCACTGCATAACGCGATCGAGGTCCTTTTGAAGAGCCATCTCGTCCTGTTTAGTTCGAATCAATCGATAGATCTTTGTGTCGTCGGCAAAGTGCAGCACAGGTGAGTCCGAACACGAACACATCGTTAATGAATATTACGAAAAGAATGGGTCCCAACACACTTCCTTGGGGCACTCCCGATCCGATTGCTCGCCAAGAGGAAGAGGTCCCTTCCAGAGTCACTCTCTGTTGACGCCCAAAGAGCCATGACTGAATCCAGAGACGAAGGTTTCCCCCAATTCCGGCAGTCTCCACCTTCCTCAGCAGAATCGCATGGTCAACCTTATCAAAGGCCCTCGACAGGTCAAGGAAAATTGTATCAACCGAGAAACCTGCGTCAAGAGCCTCAACCAGATAATTCTGGAAGACCAGATGGTTCGTGGTGCAAGATCTTTGGGCTCGGAAACCGTGTTGGGATTCACCAAGCCACCCACGGCTTTCCAAAGATCTCACAATCACCTCTTTTATAATTGACTCCATCATTTTGGAGGCCACACACGTCAATGATATCGGTCTATAGTTACAAGCATTGTTTCTCTTTCCTCCTTTGAACAGAGGGAATATATTGGCCAAGCCCCAGTCAAAGGGAATTTTCCCGTGTTGCATGGATAAGTTGAAGACAATCGTCAAAGGGCGGGCTATGCTGAGACCGAGTTCCTTATATAATTTGGGCGGTATACCGTCATGGCCCGGCGCGGAGAAAGTTTTCAGTCTCTGGATTGCCTGAATTACCATGCTCGTTGTAAAACTGATTGTAGCAATTTCGCATCTCCTGGTAGATGAAGGCTTAGATGGCGGGGCACTGGCAGGGTGATATACTGATTGAAACTGCTCGCCTAGGAGCTCGCCAATGAGGGCAACATCAGACACCTCCTTGGCATCTTGGCCAATAAGTGGTCCAATCCGTCTGGTTTTTTGGCTTGATTGAAGGTAACTGTAGAATGCTTTCTGATTTTTACTTCGGAGAAGACCCCCCTCAAAGGACTCTTTCGCCAAAGCAATCGCCCTCTTTACCTTGATCTTGTGCTCCTTGAAAACCTTCAAGTTTTTATCGTTGGGGTACACTTTTTTACGTCGCCAAATCCTCTCCTTTTTTCTGATCATTCGCAAAAGCGCACTCGTCATCCACAAAGGTCTGTTTTCTTTGCGATGGATTTTCCTTGGTACAAAAAGGCTGATTCCAAACAATATTGTATCCTTCATGATATTCCATGCTTCATTTACTGATCTGTTTTCCAATATAGACAACCAGTCACTTTGATCCATAATTCGTCGGAAGGCTTCATAATTTCCTTTCGAAAAGTCTAACAGGGTTTCCATTTTCTTTGGGATAGCAAGAGTGGGGATGCCAAAAGTCAGCGGGATATGATCACTTAATGTCAAGTCTGGCCTTGCCGTGACATTGTAACACATTCCAGGTTCATTCTCAAGAACCAGATCCAAAATGCTTCCTTTTTCATGCGTAGGCTCTTGGACTAATTGAGAGAACCCACTTAGCACGACGTGGTCCAGAAATTGAGAATCTGTGGAGGATAAACCAGAGAGATTTCCCCAGTTCACTCCCGGATAGTTGAAATCTCCTACAAGGAGGCACTTTGACGTTAAAGCGGCAATAAACGTATTCAGATCATTCCGAGCATCGATGTCGGCATTTGGTGACAGATATGTGCAATATACATCTAAACCCTCAATATTGGCAGCACAGGTGTTTGGTAATTGAACTGGAATATCCCTGCATCGAATATGGTCCCGAGCCATAATGATGGTGCCTCCTCCACGCCCCCGCAAAGTGTCACCTCGGTCATGTCGACTAATCACAAGGTAGTCGCAAAATTCCACTTCTGAAGAGGAGATCTCCGGATGCAGCCAAGTCTCTGTGATAAAAATGATGTCATATAGATCCATTCCAAGTAGAGCCTGTAGATCAGTAAACTTGTTGACCAAACTTCTCGCGTTAAGATAAAGGGCTCTTAATTCTGACATGGTAATGGAAAATGTTGATCCAAACGTTCCGGTGGCAAAGTGCAAAATCAGGCTTAGTTCTTATTAACTGTGTTGTATCGAACAGTCTGACGCACTCCTACTTCTTGTTTGAATAGGTATGCTAGCCTTCTCCATGTTCACGGCCTTGTTACGTTTGGATGGGATTTTTCCATGAGTTGGAGTAATGTCAGTTTCAATCAGTTTCCTCTTGGAAGCGTCGAAATCGGATTTCACAGATCCAGCGTCCCCTTTAGAACCCCCTTTAACATGTGTTTTTGAAATATCTTCTTTTTCCGGTACAAGTCCCTCTTCCGTTGGAGAACTCACAATCGAGCTATCCACATTAAAGCCTTGATTAGAGGTTTCACGTGATGTCTCCTCCAGAGTTACGGTTTCTTGAGACTTTTCCCCAACTGACTGGACATTTGAGTCAGCATGTCTGAGGACATCCTTCGTTCGTGCATCAAGCTTGGCAGAACCATCCACAAGGCCCCTCGAAGGGCATTCAGCCTTGAAATGGCCTTCTTCCCGACAACTGTAGCAACGTCTTATTTGGTCCCGATGTAAAACGCGGAACCTTTTCGATTCAACAGTTATAAAGTCAGGTATCTCTTTGTCAGCCACAATCATCACTCGACGATTTCCATTCGTCCATCCTCTCAACCTCGGATCGTCTCTTTCGCCAAACCTTTCCGCGTCCACTTTAGATGTAGTTTTGGCAAATTGTTCGACCTGCGCAATCAAATCCTCGTTTGAAGTTTCGCAAGGAACTCCGAGAATTCGAAGTACTGAAGACTTTTGTGCTCCTCGGACAACACAGCGCCAAGATTTCTCACCATAACTTCTCACAAACTCGAATTGATTACCAAACCGCTCGGGCACATTCACAGATTCCTTGGTTTCTATCTTGACTGTCCTGTTCCCCTTGTTAAATATCACTAGTCCTTTTATCTCAGTCTTGAGAAATCTCAGGTCTTGGAACAGAAAATCGGCGAGGATAGATTGAGATAAAGCCTCCTCATCGTTTCTGAAGGACTCAAAATCCAATATGATGTTTGGATAAGTCTTTTTCAAGACTTTGGCGTAGGATTGTTCAGGTAACCTGGTCACTCTTCCGTTACTTGTTTCGCCGTCATTCAACACCGGCGTCGGCAAATCCATGATAGTTGTCCCAGTGGTCCCAAGGACCCCTTGGGACGTTAGATGACCTCAACTTGATCTTGGCGCCCTTTTGCCTTCAACGCAACTTTTTGGTAGAGAAAAGGGTATCCAACACACAAGGAAAACGGGTAGGCAAAATCACAAGGAAACAGCTGGCGTGTTCACCACTGGCTCGCTCACAATTGTATGGACTGGAAAACAGTCTGGCAAAGGGATTGGGGCACCCAAGGATGAGGGCTATTTTGGGACACGTCGCACAGTAGACTCAGGCCGGGTTGCACTTCTATCTCCTTGAATTTTAAGGAAGTTAAAGATGTCCGGACCGTCAACAACAACTGGGTATCAGCTTGTTGAGCTGCGAACTTGATCATTTAGTTTTTCAATCTTTTGATTTTGACAATAATTTTGATACTTCACCAATCATAACCATAACCGATTTGACGGAGTTTCATTTGTTGACTCTTGAGTTGGAGTTTAAAAGGATAATGTCGTTGTATTTGATCCGTATCGCCTTGGTACAGAGCGTATAGACAGTTGGTAGTTAAGGTTTTGGTTAGCACTCTCACGTGGGGACATAAATGGAGCTGTCTCAACTTGACGCACGCATTTAGGTCGGGCTGATTGAGCACTCTCTTGGTAGAGGGGGCATTGCTCATTCATCATTAGGTATTGGTTTGAATGGATGATCCTCAGTTCACGGCCTTGGTTAGTCATGATTGGCATTGACAGATGACGGTTTGTAGTGAATGTTTCTTTGATGATACGAGTATTTACTGGGACGGGGACCACTACACGTATGGTCCCATTGTTAATGTCGGTGTGACAGGGCAACTTATAGAATGTTTCCAAGTCGGTAGGTTCAAACACGAGCCTGAGAGGTCCGTTGGCTTGACTGGATATGCGGTTTAGGGCGTCCTGGACCATATCGGGGTGAAAAAGGTCCACTGTGACTTGATCGTGTAGGGCTTGGGTCCAAGTATCTAGAACAGAGTAAATGCTATGAGTGGCTTATGTGACGGCATATTGGGCTAAAGAAATCAGAGCCTCTTTTTGGAGGATGAATCTCAGTTCCTGCTGTTGCTCGTCGACTTGTTGATGGAACCACACGTCATACGTGTCCAACTGGGCTAGGGCGGCGTTCAGATGGGCGAGCTTCTGGCTGTTGGCGCTCAGTTGCCTAATTGCGGCATCCACATAGTGCAAGGTATCGTCGCGTCGTCTTTCCAATTCATCAATACGCCCAGACAACTGGTGTTTGCTGAACACGTCTGGGTAGCCATTAATTTTAGCACCATAAAATTATAATCGAAATGTGGTTTTAGGGATTGCTCGAGTGTCAGAAGGAACTCTAGGATCTGAGGAGAGCATATTGGGTAATAATTCATAAATGAGACTTTTTCCCAAAAATAAACGAAACCTTATTCTCAGGGTACCCAGCTTTGACGGCCTATTATTTTTAGGGGGAAGAATAGTCTTGACAAAACCATTCAATGATTCAATGTGTACTAGGCAATGATTGGTGACATTGAATTCGTTATTTTGTAGCGTCAATCACAAATTGTTCGGCGACCTCATGAATTTGAATTTGTGAGCTATAATCATAAAGCCTAAATCCATCGTTTGATCGTACTTAAAATGGAACTTTGGTTGTCATAAAACTTTCTTGGCTTATAAAGTTAGCTTCATTTCTACAAACACGGAACTAATAATCATTTGGTGAAGTTCACATTCCTTGTATGTGGGGAAATTGTATTCAGGAGTCAGGTATGTGTTATGGCCAACTATTTTTTCATGGGGATAATAAGAGTGCCTTACTACTGTCTTTCTAATAAATATACAAATTGGGTAACCTAAATTTGGAATCTATTCCAATTCACAATGACAGGCCTATCTTTTAATTAATCAAAACCCAGTGAAAACAAAGCAACGAACCCATGATACTCTCCTCTCAAATGGCTTATCTCAAGCTACGATCGGGGGAAAGGAACTAAAACGTCTGAGAAATATACATGCCAAGTGGACGTAGCTGTGGGAGCTCAATTTTGGGTCCGTTATAATGTAAGATAACCAACCAAAGACTTGAGTAGGACCTCCAAATGTCTTGACAGAGGTGGCCAAAACGTGAGAAGGACTGTGGCCTTGTTAGACAAAGTCAAGGCCAAGATCATTGTGGATCAGAAAAGGCCAATGCGATGGATGATTGCTGAGCTTGAGGCGGACCTGAAGACTATTAAGAGCGCAAATCACGACGATTTGGGCCACAAGAACAATTCCCGCACCCCCAAGCACCTTCTCTCTGAAGCCATAAAGTCCAGGAGGCTCAATCTTATTGTTCGAAATTTTGGTTTGTCAGAAGAAATTGAGATTCTTCAAGGCTCGAGATTCTTCGAGGACTGGTGTGTCTCGTACTCAATATCCTTCTTTCCCTAAAAGTCATTAAACAAGAAGCACCTAGTGCCACAATAAAAAACTACATGGCTGGGCAACGACAAAGGCGTCGATGAAGATGTCTGCATTTCTCATGATTTTTTTCATTCCAGAATTATTATACATGTCATGTATCAAATAAATTGAAATATTTCAATAAATTTGTATGTTTTGATTAGTAGTTAGTTTTTGCAAATTTTGTACTGATAAAAAGAAATGAAACAGACACAGCATCATCATTAACTGCATTCTCTGGCAAGGAAAGTATTTGGTTTTGTTACTTCTACCTTTTGAGACCAGGTTGTAGTGCAATCAATCTACTAGAATAGGTGATTCATGACCTTCTGTTCAAAAATGGTGTTAGCATAGCTAAAACTGCTATAGTGAAACACCCTTTGATGAAGTTATCATCGAATGACCATGGCGACAGACAGAACATTGACAGACAGAACAATGATGGCGACAGACAAAGGCGCCAATGAGTCCCAAGACGCAAAATCAACAAATGGCCAAGCCTAGATTTAAAGGCCTGAAAAGAGTGTTGTGTGCAAGCCAAGAATCAGACACCTGCAATCAGGATTCCCAAATATATAACAGCAATAGAGTTGTTGTTTAAGAGATGTACCCCCTTAACAAAGTGGCGCCCCTACTAACCCAAAGTCATGTAACCTATGTTAAGAATTCCCCCTCCACCTAAAATACGAGAGAAAGTAGTAACGAGGAAAGCTCGGAACAAAGGAAGAGTTCAGTTGATATTTGTAACCAGTCAAGTTGATATCTACAACCCGCCTTGTCATCAACTCCGGCTCAATCAATAAGCCTCCACTGTACAGTAAGGTCCATTATCGTAAATATATTAACCTCTGCTTTTGGAACACTCCAGCCTTGATTACTTTCGTCATCGGTCAATTCGGAGTCGTTATCCCGTTTCATCACAAAATTGGCGCAGTTGGTAGGATACCGACTCAGCCATTTCTCAAGACCCCGAGTTTGTGGAAATCGAAGAATTGACCCCACCGAACGGACATCATCATGCCCAGGTAGTACACACATTCCAAAATTGTGTATCGTCCACGAAATAGTTCGTCGATCCTAGCCCCAGCCACCCGACTACAAGTACAGGTTCACTTCAATCATCAACATGGCACACGTAGACGAGCAGGACGTAGTTATTCAGAAAATACGAGAAATGGAAGGCGAAATTAACGCACTCAGACAACAGAACCGTAATCTGAAACACGAATTTGAGAATGTCCAACTTGGTCAGGCCAGAGGCCATGCCCAACCTAATGACCAATTGCGAATTAGCCTACCCATTCTAAACAAAACTACAGACAGAGACTATTACCGCTTTGAAACCACAGCCAAAGCCGTTGCTTCAGCCAATGGATGGACTGATCATCAAACGATCAAAGCCGTGATTGTCAGCGTGAGAGAGGAAGCACTAGATTTGCTTCGACCTGCAATCCGTGATCCATCGGTCTTTAGAACCATCAACGACTTTTGGAATCGTGTTCGTAAGCAATTTGTCTCTCCTGCCCATCAACAGATAGCCCGCACAGAGTATCAAAGGAGACATCAGAGACCACGGGAGGACATCAGTACCTTCCACACTCAACTCCATCAACTATGGGAAGATGCCTATTTAGAAGGAGATGAGCCTTGGAGATCTAACTTACAGATGCCAGAACCTTACACAGGAGCACGAGCCGACCCAACAGGGTACCGATCAGTTAAGCTTATTAATCAGTTTCTCACAGGCTTGACGGACGACGAGGTCCGCAAGAGCATCAAGGATGCAGCCAGCCTTGGGCACAGTATCACTACATACCCAGACGCCCTCACGCGAGCACTTGAATTTTCCGCTAATAAGGAACAAACTCGCATGGAAAAAAGACGATTAATGGCTGATCATGGTCCATCATTCACACAGCGCAAACCAGAGTACTTCCAACCCCGTGATCGAACGGAACCAATGGAAGTAGGGATTATCCAAACTCAGTCTTCAGCCGCCCCAAAATGGTGTCGCTACCACAAGAGGAAGTCTCACAACGACGAAGAGTCCCTCGCCCAGCAGCGACGGCCACCCAAAGGCAAGTATACACCCAAGAGAGAAGCCAAAGACAAACCTGACACGGCTAAGTACGGTAACACTTGTAAACGTTGTGACGGTAAGGGACACTGGGCTCGTCAATGCCCCAGTAAACTACCGATTAAGGAAGAAATCCCCAAAACTAAACACTTTTCTCAACTCCAGAGTCACGGGCACATGACCAAGCAAGGAGAGGATGAGCAGCCGCCCGCACCCTCCTTTGAACAATGGAACGAACAAGAAGCTTCGGAACCACACAATTTCTTTGTCGATTCCCATGTCAATCTCGTCAATCGGAACCCAGCGAACCAAGTACCCGCCTTCATCAAAGTGAAGATTGGGAAGAGTATCACACATATGCTAGTGGATACTGGTAAACTGACATACAATTAAATTGATCACGAATTGTTCCAGCGAGCATACCCAGATCCCGCTAAGCGCCCTAGTATCAAGCCGCAAACCGCCCCGGTCACTGCCGCCGGACTCCAGCCACTGCAAGTAGTGGGAATGTCCAACATTCCCCTCAAGATTGAATCCGTTTGAGACGAATGGATTGCACGATGTCTGATTGTGAAGCAATAGGGTACTAATGCCATCTTAGGAGCCCCTACAATGAAGAAGATGCCACTGATGGCGGATCTACAGCGAGCTGTTGCTTATATTGGGCCTAAAGGCCAACGTATCCCGCTGTATAGCCGCTACGAAGTAACCCAATTTGCCAATCAACACAATGAAGATGCCAGCTGCAACGCTATTGACGTTTGTCTGATCAGGGACACGATTTGTCTCCCTTTTGCAATGAAAGCGGTCCAGACCAAACCCGCCACTAGAAACGCCAAGAACGCTGAACTAAACACTCAGAGAGTCCAAGAAGCAATCGATACTGATGGAATTTTCATTCCACATGCTCAAACCAAGCTCGATCGAAAACAAGCCAATGCCTTCGTGGTCATAGTATCTACCAAGGAAGGAACCACAGAGATACCCGTATTGAATCCTACCGAACGGCCAGTCACAGTTAAAGCCGGCACCCGACTCGGTACAGTATATACTATCCACTCCAATGAACAATCGAAACTTTGTTCTCCCACCAAAGGTCCCGAGCCCAAGTATGAACACTTGGATACCGAGAAAGACGAAGCCACCATCCGCCAGATGTTGTGGGACTTCATTGGAGCGCCACCTGAAGCTGACAAGAACGAGGCCCAAAAGAGAGAGAACACTCACAAGTTGTTCAAAGACCAGATACGCCAACACCCCAAGCTCACAGCAACGCAAAAAAGGCTGACAGAGGATCTGCTCTATCGGTTCTATCATGTACTTTCTCAATCCAAATATGTTGTCGGTAAAACCGATCTCATTGAGTTCCAGGTTGACACTGGAGAAGCCAAACCAGTCAAGGATTTAGTCCGACCGCTCAACCCACTGATGAGAGCCGATCTTCGAAAAACTTTGGATGAATGGCTCAACAATGGAATCATATCGCCCAGCATGTCAGCATGGTCCTCCGCACTGGTCCCAGTTAAGAAGAAAGATGGATCATGGAGATACGCCGTCGACTACCGGTCACTCAACAAAGTCACCAAACGAGACTGTTTCCCGGTAGCTCACAATCTCGAACAATTAGCTAACGAGCACTTATCTAAAGCCAGCATGTTTATAAGTGTCGATCTAGCTGGAGCATATTTGGCCATGCCCGTCAGACAGGAAGACAAAGAGAAGTTAGCCATGGCCACACCTGAAGGATTATTCGAGTTCAATAGAATGCCCTTCGGAGCTATGAATTCAGGCAACACATATGCCAGATTAATGAAGATTGTCGTAGGAGAATTAGTCGGGCAAAACAAATGTCTCTCATACTTCGACGATCACCTAATCCCTGCCAAGACGTTTCTACAAGCTCTGTTCAGATTTGCAGAATTCCTTCACGCAGTAGAGAGAGCCAACCTAAGAGTGGGTCCATCCAAGACGGAGCTATTCACTGAGGAAGCCGTATGGCTCGGACACCTGGTCAAGCCTGGTGGTCTCACCCCGGCCGAACGCCTCACAGAAGCCGTACGCGAATGGCCCGTACCGACGAATCTCAGCGAGTTGCGAACGTTCTTAGGAAAATGTTCGTACTATCGTAAGTTCATTCCGAAATTCAGTCATATTGCAGAACCTATGAAGAAGCTATTAAGCAAGGACACTGAATTCGTATGGACCGGAACTCAGCAACGAGCTTTCGAGGCCCTGAAACAGAAGTTGTGCGAGAAACCAGTCCTCGCCCATCCAGACTTCCACAGCTCCAAACCGTTCATTGTTGACACTGATGCTTCCGGATTCGCTACAGGCGCGGTACTCTCTCAGAAGCATGATGACGGTACTGTAAGACCAGTTGCTTATACATCCAAATCTCTCACACACGCTGAAAAGAATTACAGCGTCACCCGAAAAGAATGATTAGCTATTCTACAAGCTGTCAAACATTTCAGATACTTTCTATTGGGAAGAAAGTTCCTGATACGCACAGATCACATGGCATTGAAATGGTTAGTGACTTCGATGTCATTAAGAGGACAACTCCTCAGATGGAGAGAAGAACTCCAAGATTATGATTTTGAAATTGAATATCGCCCAGGAGCCGCGCATGGGAATGTTGACGCCCTTTCTCGCCGACTCACGTCAGAGGAAAACCCAGCATTCGAGATCGAGATCACCCCAGAGGATCGCCAAATGTACCAAGAATTAGGAGTCAGACCTCCCACTACTGGCGCCTTTCGCAAGGTGCAGGTCAACGCTATCACCCGCAGCCAAGCACGGCAGATAGCCAACCTCAAAAAAGAAGTATAAGATGATTCGTCAAATTCCCCGTCCGAGAGCGAAGAACCGAACGTAGAAGGTTACCCGGAAAAATTAATTTCAATGTCTTGACAAGTCTGTATTCGCAGATGAGGCCTCTAACCTAATAAGAAAGGGTCGAGAACAATTTACGAAAACTGCTGCATCAATGCTCGCACTCAGTTCAAAGGGCCCCATGACATATTGTCCGAATTTTACTTTGGTTCGTATTTTGCCTTTGTTATTTGTTCCAAAAATGGGATTACTCGATGGAACCATTAATTTTAATGTCTTGACAAGTCTGTATTCACAGATGAGGCCTGTAACCTAAAAAGAAAGGGTCGAGAAAAATTAACGAAATTTGCTGCATCAATGCTTGCACTCAGTACTTAGTTCTTTATGACATATGGTGCGAATTTGACTTCGGTTAGTATTTTACCTATGTAAATTGTTCTAAAAATGGGACTACTCGATGGGAGGTTAGGTTAGGTTAGGTTAGGTTAGGTTAGCCTAACCCAACCTAACCTAACCTAACCTAACCTAACCTAATTTTGGAACAAATAACATAGGCAAAATCCAAACAAAAGTCAAATTCAAACAATATGTCATGGGTCCCTTTGTACTGAATGCGAGCATTGATCCAGGGAGTGGAGCTTAGGGTCAAGATCCTGTCCCTTGAGCAAATCAATCAAGAAGCAGGGGCTGGAGATTTTCAAATGTGTCCTTGGGAATTCAATGTTCAGTTTGACTTCAAGGATTTGCGTTTCAAGGAATATTGCGTTGTTTCCTCAGTGACGGCAGCTGTTTTCATGGAACAATTTTGAACAAGACAGATTTGAAAACCTGGGGCACCATCCGGTCTTTACATTCTCTGACCTTAAAACGCAGGCAGCGTGCTCAAACCCTTCTGAATGATAAATCAATAGAAGTTACAAATCGGTAAGTCATACTTCTACCTGTTATGCGTATGAAATCAAAGTGAAATTTTCTTTTAATGGCACTTTCCATCAGGTTGAACATATCGTGCGGAGGGCCTCAAAAAGTTGAAGTGTTCGTTGATATTGCCGCAGTGTTGAAGATGAACATTGAGGTCCATTGATAGCATGGAATATTATATGTTTCCCCCGACATATGCTCCTCAATGACCTATCTTTTACTTGTTCTTGAGGCCAGTTGGTGTGGACTGCATTGCTCACATATCAGTAATCAAATACATGTCATTGTTTGAAAAGACCATGAAGAAGCAATGTTATTTCTGTAGAAGGTAAGAAACACACGTGAATATCTCGATTTCAAGCAGTTTTGGCCAAACATCTTTTTCTCCTCAAGCGTGTTCCACCATCGAAGTACTCACTCTTGTGAGAAAAGCAAGCCTTGTCTGAAGTGGAAGAGACCGACTTTGCTCGGGGACTACTTCAACGGACCTAGTATGAAAAATACTTCTTGGCCCTCTACTTTGACAGAACCCATTTGGGAGCTAAAATGTCAACATTGTGTTTAAGAGTTTCACGTCAGACATAAGATGCCTACTGGTCATGTTTGACAATTATTAATTGCGAGTTTTTTTTGTCGAGACACTGGTTTTTTGCGGACTTCCTTACCGCTACCGGGATTGGAATCCCAGCAGTTCAAGACGAGAAGATTATTCATTTTTTTACTTTTATTTATGTATATTATTTGATCGCCAGACGAATTGGAGTTGGCTGATCTGGCTAATGCTTGAATATAAGGTTGATCCGGAATTTTAGCCAAAATCTTGTCCAAGTCTGACTTAAATCCTGTGACTGGATCAACGCCTACATAAACCGTACGAATATTTGAGGGCAGCAAATTGAACAATGAAGGAGCCCGAGAAAGAAGAGAGTTGGACTTGTTTAAACTAGCCTGGATTCTTGAGGGCTTGAAGGTGCAAAACGCACGTTAAGCCTCTACGGTCACTACAATTGACCCTAAATCCTGGGTTGAGGCAAAGCTTATGAATGCTTTTGAAAACGTTCAATATTAGATACCTTTCGTACCTTCTCTGAG
The DNA here is from genome assembly GCF_007210705.1 of Tigriopus californicus. Classification (NCBI taxonomy): domain Eukaryota; kingdom Metazoa; phylum Arthropoda; class Copepoda; order Harpacticoida; family Harpacticidae; genus Tigriopus; species Tigriopus californicus. Next base: position 786,445 of record NC_081451.1, read on the forward strand.
TACTGCACAATCCCAACCTTTCTAACCTCTCCCAATACGAGAGCTCTCTCCTATCCTCAATGTTCTTAGTTAAAATTTTTGGACCTGCTTGAGCTTTTGCAAACCTGCTGAACTAATTGGAGCCCAAATGGGAGAGGCATATTCAAGATGCGGCTGAACAATCGACTTGTACAGAGTTAGCATCATGACACTATCTTTGGACTTAAATGTGCGATATATCCACCCACATGTTTGTATAGCCTTACCAACTTTCAACTGGATATGCTCATCAAACTTTCCATTATCTTGGAGGACTACACCTAAATCCTTCATGGATGAGACCTGCTCAATGTCCTTACCTTCATCATCTAATAGTGGAGTGTCTAATGGCGTCGGCCCAAAGGTCATTGAGCGGAATTTCATTCCATTCAGTGCCATGTTACTCGCAGCAACCCAGGAGTAGATTTGGTTTAGGACCTTTGCCAGACAACCGGAATCCTGACCATTCCTACCAACTACCTATTTTGTATCATCAGCATAAGAAGAGATACTGACATTACTACTACCAAGCTTCTGAAGCGGAGCAATGAAGATAATGAAAAGGAGAGGACCCAAAATGAAGCCCTGAGGGACACCCGACTTGACATCATGCATGTCACTAAGGGATCCCTCAACCTTAACCAATTGCTTCCTACCACAATTGAAACTTCTTAGCCAATTGAGAACCTTGGCTTGGATCCCAATCTCATGGAGCCTGTTAACTTAAAGGCCATGATCTACCTTGTCAAAGGCCTTGGCAAAGTCGAGATAAACTACATCGACTGATTCATGGCTCTCCAGTCCCTCAATAACCTGTTCTATATACTCAATCAGCTGGGTAACCGTGCTAAAATGTGCTCGGAACCTATGCTGGTTAGGAGGAAGGACTTCATGGATATCAAGGAATTCAACAAGTTTGAACTTCATGATCTTCTCAAACACCTTTGCAATATTCGAAGTGAGAGAAATTGGCCGATAGTTACTAGGGAGCGACTAGGGGTCAAAACCTTTAGATTTGGCCCATTTTTTGAAACCGTCTCTGTAATCCTGGCAATTTTTGATCACACAAAGGGGGGCAAAATCTGGGTTTTGTGTCACAATTTTGAGCGATGCCTTAAGATCGCCTAGATTTAAGTCAAGATCTCCGCCTCAAAGGGCTTCCGCAATTGAAACTTGAGAAATGTGTTCACATTGGTCTCCCTTTTCTCGTTTACTCGTTTTTTTATGTTCTTGATCTGGTTCTGCGGTTCACGTGCCTCCAGGCAGGCACACGGGATCGTGATCAATGCGACCCAGTCTTTAGGTCATGATTTCAGACAGTAAGGGGGGTGGGTGTACACTATGTTCTAAGCATGCTCTCAATATTTGAGAATACTGTGTATATCTTTAAGCAGTACAACAACGGCATGACCTGCGGTCATGATTTCAGACAGTAAGGGGGGTGGGTGTACACTATGTTCTAAGCATGCTTTCAATATTTGCGATTACTGTCTATATCATTAAGTAGAAATAATTAAAAACCGAGGTTTTTGGGAAGTCAACCGAAAATTCTGGCACTGTTCATAGCAAAAAACAGATAATTACATTAATTTTGCCCAAAATTCTTTGTCGGTGTTATTCAGCGTCAGAGTGCTTTGTATTTTTATTCGCTGATGTCCAATATTGATTCAAATGATTGATTCCAACTCATTTCCTTAGAACCCGTGGGCGGAGAGTATCATGCTTGGCCTCGGAGCTGCCCATGTGAGCACCGTAGAATATTGGACCATTGAATGTAACCATCCACAGATCACTACATACACTCCACCCGAACTTGCCGTTGCTTTTCTTGATGGAACGCTCCCTGTTTTTGATGGAGTGGTTTCTTTTTCAAGTATAGAACATTCTGGATTGGGTCGGTATGGAGATGCACTGAATCCTTATGGTGATCTTATTGCTATGGCCAGGGCTTGGTGCTTAGTCAAAGATTTGGGGTTTGCGCTTGTGGGAGTCCCCACAGGACCTGATCATATCATTTTCAACGTACATCGAGTGTATGGACCCCTCATGTACTCCCATTTGTTTGCTAATTGGCAGCAAGTCTACACAAATACGGATATGAGTTTGTTCACTTCAGAAGGACACCGCCGGAATGTCAGGAAAGGAGGCTACTTACAAACTGTTCACCTGTTACGCAAAAACATTGCTCTTTTTAACCTGTAAATTCCATTCTGGGTTAATGGCAATATTCCTCATTATACATTGTGACACTCATTTGCCATGGCGGTGAATAAAAATCCTTGTAAAAATGGGAAATAAAAATCTCAGTATGGCTCAAAGTGCTCATTCCAAGCACTTGAGGCTCGTGGGCGAAGTGTCAGTCATTTCTTTTGTATTTGTGTGCCTCATACCTAAAACCATTCGACATTTTGAAGTCTGAGGCCCAATATGTTTTTGAGTTTTGTTTTCAACTTTTATTCACAATAGGGGACGATTCAAATCCATCTGAGTGTTATTGGATGAATTTTTAACATCGTGGGCTTTTACAGTTTCAAAAAAGTTTCTATATGAGCTATTTGGGAAGTCATGATCCGTTTGAACACCGAACTATATAGGACACCGACTTGGACAGAGCGGTCAGAGTCCAAGAAGATTCAAGATTAAATCGAGCAATCCCACAACAACACCGTTGTGACGAGGAGTAGTGTTTCTGTTGTTGAGTCCGGCATGACTGGTCCATCCAAGACGTCGAAAACGTCTTCCCCAACCAGGGTTGAGCTCGCTTGAAAGAGGCGGAATTGGAGGCCACGTTGCTAATGAGCCACAATCTGGCACTGATCCAAGAAGAAAAAAGAAGAGTGCAATGCTCACGAGAAGACCAAGCTCGTCACATCCAAATGGAAAAGGAACCCCACAATTGTCGAATTCAACTCGAGAGACAAGAAGACGAGATAAGTCAGAAATATAAAGCCAATGCGAACAAGGGCCATTTCAAACCTTTGGAAGCAGCTTGTCTAGAAATTGAAAGCTGGAAGTTGTTGGACTTTGGGAACGCTTTACATAAAATGAACAGAATAGATGCAAATCAAGATTTAGACATGATAAGATCCCACGAGCTTCCCGGCAACCAATCAAACCCGGCAACCCAAACAGTGGACATGAATTGCTAAATTGATTTTTGCTGGCAAAGTTTATTGATCACTCTCATTTACCCAAGTCGGAACCTGAAGTTTTGGATGGATCTGACCCAACATCCTGCAGAGTGTTCATTCATCCTAGCATTCGATCAACTTATGGCAAGTTAAATGAGACCTTTAATGTGCTCATTTTCCGACGCTACGGCAAGAAGGCCCATTGTTGCTCGGAAAGTAAGATCAATCGTGGTTACCCAACCTTGATTTTGATGGATACTCTTGATCGTATGTAACGTTCAACAATTGTTCAACTGCGGTCATGATTTCAGACAGTAAGGGGTGTGGGTGTACACTATGTTCTAAGCATGCCCTCAATATTTCCGATTACTGTCTATATCTTGAAGTAGTACAACAACTGCATGACCTGCGGTCATGGTTTCAGACAGTAAGGGGGGTGGGTGTACACTATGTTCTAAGCATGCCCTCAATATTTCCGATTACTGTCTATATCTTGAAGTAGTACAACAACGGCATGACCTGCGGTCATGGTTTCAGACAGTAAGGGGGGTGGGTGTACACTATGTTCTAAGCATGCCCTCAATATTTCCGATTACTGTCTATATCTTGAAGTAGTACAACAACGGCATGACCTGCGGTCATGGTTTCAGACAGTAAGGGGGGTGGGTGTACACTATGTTCTAAGCATGCCCTCAATATTTCCGATTACTGTCTATATCTTGAAGTAGTACAACGACTGCATGACCTGCGGTCATGGTTTCAGACAGTAAGGGGGGTGGGTGTACACTATGTTCTAAGCATGCCCTCAATATTTCCGATTACTGTCTATATCTTGAAGTAGTACAACAACTGCATGACCTGCGGTCATGTTTCAGACAGTAAGGGGGGTGGGTGTACACTATGTTCTAAGCATGCCCTCAATATTTCCGATTACTGTCTATATCTTGAAGTAGTACAACAACTGCATGACCTGCGGTCATGGTTTCAGACAGTAAGGGGGTGGGTGTACACTATGTTCTAAGCATGCTCTCATTATTTCCGATCACTACCTATATCTTGAAGTAGTACAACAACTGCATGACCTGCGGTCATGTTTCAGACAGTAAGGGGGATGGGTGTACACAATGTTCTAAGCATGCCCTCAATATTTCCGATTACTGTCTATATCTTTAAGTAGTACAACAACGGCATGACCTACGGTCATGATTTCAGACAGTGAGGGGGGTGGGTGTACACTATGTTCTAAGCAGGCTCTCAATATTTAAGATTACAATCAATAGCCCAATTGTTATCTACATCAGTGAGTACAGTAGACCGATACTCTCAAGTATAGTGTTGATGTGCTCGTTTGAGTTGGTAACTTAACAAGTGGTTCTCCCTGCTCTGAAAGCTTCTTAATTCAAAAATTGAGAATAGTGACATGAGCGTGAGTATGCTTGCAACCATACTCAGAGGCAGTGAGCCTAATTGGTGCGGAGACAAGCACACTAAAAAGGCCAGTGGGTGGAATTTCTCCCTGTCTTTTTCATGCCCAATTTGTAACTCATGCCGAAATGGAAGACCTGAGCAACTTAAAAAAACAATACTCGGATGGGAAATGTAAACCGAGTAGGTTCCTGAATCGTGCTCGCCACCATGGGCGTACTTAAGCCATTTAACCGCCGCAATTCCGGTGCTTGAGGCATCAGTGAACATTAAAATCCCCTCAGACCGGCCTTTTCCCCGAATCTTGTGGACCTCTTGTACGTACATCTTGCCGCCGCCGCCTCCATCGCCGCCGTCGCCATGGATGTCCCCGTCAAGGGTGGATCTCGAGTGAGGGATCATTTGAACCTGGAGCGTGTGCTGGAGCTCGTCCGTGAAGTTGGAATTGAACGGGAATTGCGCCATCCTAAGGGAAAGCCTCTGTAGGTGGAGGTGGCCAAAAAGTACAACGCCTCTGAGGGGTTACAAGGGGATGATCAATACAAGTCTGCCAGCTTGAAACGGGCCTGGAACAACTTAAAGGTTCGTGAGCTGGACTGAGCACTTGCATATTGGTTTTCGCTTCTGTGTTGGATTGTTTCAGTTATTATTATTAATTCATTCCCGTCACTTGTCATTTTCAGGTTCGAGCTCGGAAGAAAAAATCTGCGTTTGTCAAAGACCTCAAAAAGACGGGTGGGGGTCCACCGCCCTCGCGGAGATTGAGCCATTTTGACCGGGATGTATTGGCTGAAGCGGGAGATCGGATTGAATTTGAGTCCAATTTTGATTCCGAGAGTCAGTTTGACCGAGCTGCCCAAGAACGAAGTGAAGCAATAGCGTTGCGTGACGAGTCTGACTACGAGAAGATTCAAGAGGTGGAACCGTGCATTGCGGAGATTCGGCTCGAGAATTGCCTGGAACAAGACATGGTTCTTGTTGAGGAAGGTCAGCCTCTGTCATTCCAGCTTCTACCAATCGGTGTTGATGCCGCCAACAGGGAATCCGATCCAAGCCCATGACAGAAGGACGTTAAAGCTCAAAGAATTGAAAAAAGTAAGTAGCTATTTCGAACAATTCTTTGTGTTTTAAATAAGTCATTTGTGTGACAGCTATGCCAACAGTTGACGTCTTATTCATTATTGTCCATAGCCAAGGACCCTGCTATCTTGTTCTACCTGAACCCTAAACAAGGCCAACTCCAATCGGAAGACTTGACTGATGTGACGCCGCAACTGTCATTGCCTCGTTCGTCACCACCTCGTTTGTCACCACCTCGTTCGTCACCACTGATGTCACTCGTCAATTTGTCAATTCGTCACTCGTTCAATTGCTTCAATATCAAGGTAGTACGGATAACTTTAACTTTGTGTCTTATTGAATGATAATTCTACCGGATATTCTAATGAACATAAAACTGTTTACAGAAACTGCTCGTCAAGGGCGCTTCAATCTGAAGAGGAGCTAGTTGATCCAGA
>NC_081451.1:794629-795296 GCF_007210705.1 Tigriopus californicus
TTTTTTTTTGTAAAAATCAATCACCAAACTTTGGGTTTGTGTTAATACGTCCATTTTCTATAAATTTGATTTATATACCAATAGATTTTAAATTCTTCCCCTAAAGGCACTTGCGGCAACCAAAACGTTTGAGAATGAAAACATTAACATTGTGGGATTGAAGTAGCTCTCAAACCTATACTCGCTTTCATCCAGAATTAATTTGCTCAACAATTATTACGCAAAACCAATTGTTAAAATTTAGGTAAGCAAAAGGAAGCTTGCTTTTTATTAATAGTGCCCACTACATTGACTCAAACCTTCTTTTGCTCAAAGAGTGCAGAGTCGATATTTAAGGAAAGATAAGGTTCTTTTTAATTCATTACTGAGGAAGTTCACCCAAATTGTAAGTGGATTGAAGAGTACCTTGTGTTATCTGTACTTAATCTCATTCATTTTGATCTTAGGGGAAAATGTTTAGAACACATTCCGCGAGGAATTGACAAAATTAACTCCAAGCCAAATAGTAAGGATGAAACACACATTTCAAAGTCTGGGAATGATATATACAAATCAAACCACAGACAAATATCGTATTCTCATTGATGACATCCCTGGAGAAGATCTCAATCAAGACAATGAAAGCGGGAATGAATAATGAAATCACTTTTTGGAGGGAGGTCACAAA
>NC_081451.1:796166-797558 GCF_007210705.1 Tigriopus californicus
CATTACAATGAGCCCAAATATGATTGTGATTGATCTTCACAAAAAGTACTGAAAAAGTTGAAGTAGTTGAGTGATAACTAGACACCCACTTTTTTAGAATTATGTCGAAGTCTTTTTCCATGTTATAAGTCGTGCATACGATTGTCAAGAATTTTGTGTGTCCCGTTATACAGATCGAAACTGCAACGAAATATTGGCCTTTTTGGCTCACGCAACCTACACAGATCCTGTTGGTAGAGAATACCTAAGAGACGGAATATTATTCATGTTACTTGACTTTTATTTATATATATTATTTGATCGACCAACGAATTGGAGTTGACTGATCTGGCTAATCCTTGAAAATATGATTGATCGGGAATTTTAGTCAAAAACTTGTCCAAGTCTGACTTAAATCCTGCTACTGGATCAACGCCTACATAAACCTTACGAATATTTGAGGGAAGCAAATTGAACATTTAAGGAGCCCAAGAAAGAAGAGAGGCGGACTTCATTGTTTTAACTAGCCTGGATTCTCGAGGGCTTGAACGTGCTCTCAAAACGCACGTTAAGCCTCTACGGTCACTACTATAGATCCTAAATCCTGGGTTGGGACAAAGCTCATGAATTCTTTTGAAAACATACAATATCAGATACCTTTCGTACCTTCTCTGAGTACTGTACAATCCCAACCTTTCTAACCTCTCCCAATACGAAAGCTTTCTCATATCCTCAATGTTCCTAGTAAAACATCTTTGGACCTACTCGAGCTTTTGCAAACCTGCTGAACTAATTGGAGCCCAAATGGGAGAGGCATATTCAAGATGCGGCTGAACAATCGACTTGTATAGAGTTAGCATCGTGATACTATATTTTGACTTAAATGTGCGATATATCCAACCACATATGTGAAAAGATTTACCAACTTTCAACTGGATATGCTCATCGAACTTTCCACTATTTTGTAATGGACTACACCTAAATATTTTATAGATGAGACCTGCTCAATATCTTTACCTCCATTATCTACGAGTGTAGCATTTAAAGGAGTTGACCCAAACGTCATTGGGCGGAATTTCATTCCGTTCAGGACCATATTACTCCCAATTACCCAAGGGCAGATTCGATCTAAGTCCTTTGCAAGGTTACTGGAATCTTGACCATTTCTACCAGAAACTAACTTTGTATCGTCAGCATAAGAAGAGTGACTGGCAGTAATACTTAACTTTTGAAGCGGGGCAACGAATATTAGAAAAAGGAGGAGCCCTAAGATGGAGCCCTGGGGAACACCTGATTTGACATTATGTATGTCACTAAGGGAACCCTCAGCCTTAACAAATTGCTTCCTTTCGTAAATGAAGCTTCTTATCCAATTGAGAACCTTGCCTTGGATCCCAATGTCATGAAGTCTAT
>NC_081451.1:797609-803755 GCF_007210705.1 Tigriopus californicus
CTTGCCTTTGGGTATATAGATTCATTGCTGTCTCGAACTTGAGAGTTGCCTCTGATATCTTGTTTGTCACGAGATGTCCTCTGTTCGGTCCATTGTCGCGATCTTCCTTCATCATTAACTTGAGTCCCTTTCGAGTACTTCTTTGTGTTCCTCAAATGTGGTCCTCATATTCTTCTTTTCAACTGTTATTGTGATATGCCCGTAGGTCATTGGTGCACACACACTCCCCCTGTTGAAAAGCCTGAGAGACCCTTCAAGGGTTACTTTGTCACCTGCATGAACAAAGCCCAAAATAACGGGGATGAGGTTGATGATGAGAAACATAGTTGATCAGTTGAAGAGCTTTTCACTACTGACAGATAAAGAGCTTCCAGCTCTCCACGAAAGATCCTTGACCTTTCTTGTTGAGACGTCTCATTTGTCTCAAGGGTAAATGTGTGTATGAGCTTGAGTTATGCCGACTCCATATCACCGGACCTCACTTCTAGGCGGTACCAATTGTTGGATCGGTCTTCTGATGACGCCCTTCTGTGTCCGAAGTTCTACAGAGCGGACCCGTCCGTCTCTGCCGATTTTCGTTGACTCAACGACTGCAAGTGGCCAGAAACTTCGAGACTTGTGCTCTTCCCGAATAATGACGACCTCTCCAGCCTTGAGATTGGTGTGGTCTGCATTCCATTTAGCAGACTGTTGTTGTGTAGTCAGGTACAACGAGGATCATTTTTGCCAGAAATGATTCTGCACTTGCAACCTATGCTTCCATCGCCCTTTTATTGTAGTTGCCGACTCGGAAGTTGATCCCCCCTTACCAGAAGGATTAGGGAAAGTAGCCATGTTATAAACGAAGCAACAACTGACTTGGAGAAACTGGTATTGGATCATTACTATCTTCTGACGTTACTGTCAAAGGTCTAGAGTTGATCTGAGCCTCAATTTCAAAAAGAATTGTTTGTAGCTCTTGTAAGGTTAAGGAAGCTTTTCCTAAGACCTTTTGAGAGTGCGCTTGTGATAGGTCGACTACAAACGAGCGCAAAACTCGTTCACTCCTACCGCGAGCACTGCATGCAGTGTGTCTGTGCGCATGTAGGTGGTGAGCGAGCTTGTTTGAGGCGGGCAGAATGGTTTCCAATTTCGAACAAACAGCCGCAGTTGTTTTTGAAAGCGGAAGGATGGAAGGTCGCTACCTTAGATCAAGAAATTACCGTACTTTACTAAATACGTTGGATATTTTTAATCTAAGATTCACTACCTTTGCCTTTAGAAAACTGGGGCTCTGATTTTCATTCGATCCACAGGTCTTTTTGCATGGTTTTTCGATGACAAAGGTTTTGCATACTTGGATAATGCGATCCCAGCGCAAATTTATGGTGTTTAAGGCTTGTCCCCTGATAAAGCATGAATCACTAAATAAAATGACGAACGCCTAAAAGATTGAGAGTGTTTTGTATTTCAATTTCGTGATTCGACGGAACACCAGTTTTAATTTCTTTTCTTTTTAATCAAAATGACTACCGTATACGTATTGAGATTTCGATGTTATTGCGAACAAAATAGAAACTTATAATTTTGATTATGGCATTTAATACCTAAAGCCGATCTTCTATTTTTACCGTAAATATTTCCACAAAAAAAAATCGATGGGTTTAGAACCGTCCACCCGACAGTGTCGTACGACCAGATATTAATCTAGTACAAGCAACTAATGTTAAGTCTTTCTTTTCTGAAATATTTTAAGAGTAAAAAACTGCCCAATTTTTTCGGAATTTGTTGTTCCCTATCATTTTTAGTCCGCTAAAATCCAATTCCAATCGAGTCTTTTCTAGATTTATATTTGGGTGTTAGATAACATGAGCTCTAGGTGCCAATTTGACGAATTAAAGGTCTAATTACATTTAGGATGCAGTAGCGTCAAAAGGGCTCTCTTATCCTTATATATTGATAATTGTTCAAGTTTGTTTTCGCATTCGTCGAAGTTTTTTTCAACAACAAATAACACATATTCATTCCATGTTTGGAATAAATGTAGGCGGTTAAGATTTCAGAGCCGTCCATAATTGGATCGGTGACTTTAAGTCGTTTACAGACGGAGTCCCGGTGCAGAGATTTGCCACAGAGTATTCCACTTTCATAACTTTCACGCAAACTTCAATATGTAGATATGTGCTTCCAACGCAATCTTTGTGCCGACGCCTCTGACTTTCGTACCCATTTGATTACTAATGTCCTTCCTGGTTTGATCCAGGTTGCTTGATGGGTTAGTTTGTCTCATCTGAGGACATCTCTGTCCCGATTGCAGAGCTAACTTTTGCTGACTGGTTGTTCTGCTGCTTCTTGGATGGAGGTCTGAATCCAGAAGATGGAATTGTCCACATAAATTTGAAAGCGTTGCCATTGGTTTGCTCATCGATTTTGACGCAAATGGCTCAGCACCATATGTCTATATGTAGAAACCGATAAATTTACCGAGCCTTCGCATTTTCAAACTTGATCTTGGAAGCACCACTTTGAGTGGAACAAAGGTCCACTTCAAGTAGCTCATTCCTGTTTTTATGGTTTCACTCTGGAGCCGAATGTACTCTACCAAAAAGTCAGGACCAAATAACCTTAGCATTGCCTGACAACATGACAGTAATTCGCATTACCGATTTTCTACCTCTGAAGTCTTATGGCCATTGGCTGTATTTTCACACAGTTTTTTTGTGCGAAAAGATAGAAGTATCAGTACTGGGAGTGGGGATATTACCCCAGCAATTCAAGATAAAAGAAAAAATAAGTTTATTGATTGACCTTTATATTTATAGTACCATAATAGATGATTCATTACCAATGAAATGAAGTTGCTGGGTCTGGCTAGCCCTCGAAAAGAGCGTTGATCTGAATCTTTATCCAAAATTTGTCCAAGATTTGTTTTCGTAAAATATTGTTCTTAAGTGACTTGTACGAGTGTTGTAGGGGCGGTTTTACACAGGACATGGAAAAACTGAGATTGAATGCCGGTTTGAGGGTTAAAGTAGACTAAGTCTTTCAACTTTGTCCTCAAGTCTAACAAAAAAGACTCATACAGCCAAAAACTCGCCCTAACTTTAGCGCCTTACTTGAATCCTCTACCGGATTCATCTTGGTTTTCAATCCTAGTGTAAAGCCCTCGCCAAAAGCCGCCCTAACTCAACTAATACCTTAGACTTAGATCCAAAGTTACAATGAATCTGGTAACTGAAGTTAATTACGAGTAATTAAAATACAGAACCTGAGGATTATTTGTAGGTAACAACGATCACATATCTTACTTCGTAGTGGTTGTTTTCTTGCTAAAGAAAAAAGGGAACAAGTTTTGCTTAATGAGCATTTTTGAAAGTAGCTCATGTTAAGCTAGTATATTTAATTTCTATAATATCTTGGTTTGTTAAGGCTTGAGTATATAAACACTTACGGTACGGCTTTTCGAATGATCTTAGTACTTGCAGCTTATGTAAGATTCTGATAGATGGTTACTACGAGTTGAGCCTGCTCCATGACAAATGCCACAAAAAAGATGTAGTTTTCAGAAAGCCCCAAAGTAATGATGCACTGTTCATATGATTTTGTCCATCATCCATTTTACAGGTTTAAACAAAAAAGGTCCACTTTATCAACTTCTCTCCCCGTTTCTGTTATGCATGGTTGATAAATGTTAGAATTTGATATGATTTAAACTTGTCCTTTCCTTTGCTGTCCGTCCAGTTATTAAGCTTCCGTCTGTTGTTTTTTCTTTAGAAGTATCGTCACCCTGTATGTAAAATAGTGAAGAGTCACTCGTGTGTTTTGTCCGCCATTTAAAAAACCCAACGTGAAGGAGACTTGACTTCGTTATCATCCCACAGAACGACATCCGAGCTAGAAATCCAACAGATACATAACTAAAAAGATGATGGATGAGTCCTAAAGTTCAAAGGAGCCTTAAGGCCTTAATTCCTGAATACATGAATCGAGCCTCAAGATTGTTCTCCGATTTCAAGAATACTCTCGTGAGTAAGGACAGGAAACCTAGGGGCCTTTTTGAGGGAATCACATCAGTCTTATCACTAGGACTGGGTGTGTACAATACCATCAAACTGTATGAGAACCGACAAGAGATCAGCAATAACCATCTCCAGATCACAGATAATCTGAGAGCAATTGAAAAACTCAATTCAACAATAACCTTCCTGGGACTACATTTGACTAATCAGGAAGGTTGGCAACACATCAAAAACAACTACCATTCACTATTGTTGATGGCGCAACAAGCTGAATCTCTCGCAATTGGTATTTATCAACAGCAAGTACCAGCCACAGTGGTCAACGTGGATGGACTACTCTCTTCTTATGCTGAGCTAAAACGCAAGGCTAAGAAATCAAGAATGCAAACCGTACCTCTGAGGGAGGTTTTGGCTTTGAAACCAACGATTTTGAGTTCCTGGCAAGAGCTTAAGATCGGGTTTGCAGTTCCAACCTACCGTGAAGGAGACATGAGGAATCTCTTCACAATTGACCGTCCAGCTCACATCGCAATAAATGGATCCTATTGGGAAGTCAAACCCGAAACCAATTATGTAGGTGTCAACAATAACGGAATGGTGTTTATTGACAGCCTTGGCGAGTGCGAGCGGTCTAACAACATTTACTGGTGTCCACATGAAAAGACAACAGTTCTACGATATAACGAAACGTGTTTTGGAGCCATATGGAACAGAAACGTATCGCAAATCCTTCTCAGCTGCGAGCTAAGGAAGGTACCATTTGTCCCTAAAATCTTTCCGGTTCGAAAAAGAGTCTACCGTTTCACAGAATCTGAGTCAGTGAACTTGGCTTGTGGAAATGGGACACAGATCCGGTACATGTTCAAGAGAGATGAGCTCGAGGTACCTGAAGGTTGTCAAGCTTCAGACGGAGACACCGTGGTCACTGAATTACCAGAGGTCCGGCTCTCTCTACATGGACATGCTTATGAGGTGAGGGAGCACTTAGAATTCTATGAAGGAGACGTTCTTCAAACAAGACTTCAGGCCCTCCTCCCCAAGAAGAATCTTAGGTCTGCCACAACTACGACTCATCAATTGAACATAGTGAATCATTTAGTGACCATCCTAATGGTCATAGTGAGTGTCGTGGCTTTGAGTCTGCTTGCAGGGCGGCTCTATCAACTGCACAAAGTGAACAAGGCACTAGCAGCCAATTGACAATGAGTAAAGTGCTTGATGTGACAATGAGTAAAGTGCTTAATGTGTAATTGGGAACAAAAATCCTGAGATCTGGAGCAGATCTCCTGGGGGAGTGTTCGATGCAGCGCGTGTGCGCATGTATGAATCTCTCCGCACTTCAAATCAGTCGTGCTCTGTTACTCGAGGGGTGCAGAGATCCTACCTATCAATTCACGTTGTGAAAACTGAACCACACGATTGTGAAAATAAACTACTTTTAAGGCTTAAAACAGCGACTCTTTTATAGTCTTATTAAACCGACATTCCACACCCATGGTTGTAGCTGGGCTGACCAGCCCCTCGGGTACTGGAGCTTTTCCTTGGTGATAGGAACGATGTAGAGATTGATTCACACTGAATCACAAAGCTCTTTGATACAACCGGTTCCAACGACATTGTATATCTATGATCAAGGGCTGGAGGAGCTGTTTATGATGGATCGCGACGTCACTACGAGCATTAGGCTGGCATTTGGTCGACATCTGACCGAAAAACGGACTACACGATGGGCAATCCAACAACTTTGTGATTTTCCCAAGATAATAACATACATTATCTTCACATTTTGATAAAACCCGTTCTGGGAACAATCATTCATCCTGTACATAGACCTACAACTTTCTCTGAGAGTAACTCAGATGGAGGAGTACCCGGAAGAATTCCAGGCACTACAAAAAGGTCAGAGTATTAAGCGATCAAGCAAATTGGCTGATCTCAATCCATATTTTGACCAGGATATGAAGCTACTGCGAGTCGGCGGTAAGCTGTCACATTCCCATTTGCGGGATGAGGAGAAACATCCAATAATTGTGCCTGGCAAGCACATTATTACGGCCTCTCTCATTCGCGCCTATCATGAGCTTTATCTTCACACCCCCAAGGAGGTAACAGCAGCTAACCTAAGAGCAAGATTTTGGATAGTAACCC
>NC_081451.1:803806-829699 GCF_007210705.1 Tigriopus californicus
GACTTATTTCCCCCTTTGAAAATTGGAACAACATGAGCTACCTTCAGAGAAGAGGGGAACTTGCCCTGGTCCAAGATGCAACGCATCAAGTACGAGAAAACAGGAGCAAGAAGCTGTGAGCATCTCATCAGAAACTGAGATGTCACTCCATCAGGGCCAGGGGAGCTCGAGAGTCCCTGCTGACCTCTAAAGCATCCTGATCTGTGACTACAAGATCATCTAAATGCTCAACTTGACAAGCCTTGCCAATCCCAACAAACTCATCACTAGAGCAATGGACTGCTGCTCCTAAACTCAGTGGGGTCGAAAACACACTGGAGAACTGATCTCCAAGCATATTAGCCATTGTCTCTACATTGTCTATGACTTTCCCATCGACCTCAAAAGGCCCCACAGAGTGGTTCGTTTTTCTCTTAGAGTTCGCATAAGAGAAAAACGCCTTCGGATTCCACCTCACCTCTTGACCAACTCTAATTTCCTTTTTCAACTGATCGGTCTCAATGGAGGCCTTAATTCTAACTTGGATTAAATCCAATTTTCTTTGAAGGCTAGCAAAAACTACTGGATTCAAAGTGCTCTGGAGCCTTTTTGCTAATTTGCAACTCCTTTTAAACAAGTGCTTCCTATACTTCGGAATTTTAGACTCTGCCCCGCCTTGCGCAACACACTCAGAGATTGCGAGACTGGAACAGACGTCTTCAAAAACTAAAATCATTTTGTCTAAGGCTACATCTATGGACGATTCCTTTTTCACCATTGAAATGAGATCGAGCTCCCCTAACCTTTCTATAATCAACGGACAATGTTCGTCTTTGAACTTGAACTTAGCCAGACCGACCTTTTTGGCCGGTCTTACTCTAGAGCACGCAGGCTTTTGAGTAATGGTTGACCCTATCTCGAGAACATGATGATCTGACAGATTACTAGGCGTCACATGGGCGTGCTGGATCAGATCGGGGTCATTGGAAAAGACCAAGTCGAGAACGTCATTCTCTCTAGTGGCTACACCAACAAGCTGAGAGAGATTGCGCAAGATCGCAAATTCCTCCAGCTTTTCGAACAACTGAGACGTCGATTTCGATACTGGAATATACCTTTCCTATGAGTTTGAGAGGTGACAAGAACGAGCTTACTGAACAAGAGGGGGGCCTATTTATTGTTACAATGGACAGATTGAGACCTTGAAGATGACAAATTAACACCTCTACTTCTCCATTCGACATTTTTACATGACTAATGCGCAGGTCATTTCTAACACATACAATAGACATACGCCCCCATGTGGAAAAATAGGATTGTCAGGGCATACTCTATCACATCGAACTAAATTGAAACCAGCCATTGCTACCTCTTCATCTAAGACTCCTGATCGAAGCCAAGTTTCTGTCATGGAAATGAATGAGACCTGCCTATCTAAAGCTAGTTCCTCAAGAACTCTTTGTGCTGTGTTTTTGGAAATAAGACAATGCAAATTCAAATAAAGCCCTTTTATGGGCAGATAGCCCTTTGATGGACTGGAGCTACCAAATCTTTGACTAGGCTCTCTAACCTTAAAAAATCCTGTTTTTGGTCAAAACTAATCTTGGGTGGAGGATAAGAGAA
The DNA here is from genome assembly GCF_007210705.1 of Tigriopus californicus. NCBI lineage: Eukaryota > Metazoa > Arthropoda > Copepoda > Harpacticoida > Harpacticidae > Tigriopus > Tigriopus californicus. The sequence goes on from NC_081451.1 coordinate 805,409, forward strand.
CCTTTAAGAAGAGGGTAAAAGGGGAGGAGAAGAGGGAGATGGAACTCTGGCTGCTACCTGAGCATACGATCTAAAAGATTGTCATTGGGCCCATGACGACCAGAGGGGGGCTTAGGGCTACAAAGTTTGGACAGAAGAGAGGTTAAAGGAATTGAGGGTGAGGTTGTTGGAGAGGGAGGAGAACAAGGGGAGGGAAATAGTGAAGGAGAGAGGAAAGGGGTGGGGTAAGTCTGTTGAGAGACTTGACAATGAGGTTGATACAACTGCTGTCTCTTCCTCCTAGTGCCCCTGAGATGGGCCTTTGTGCATTTGAAATTGAGGCATACCTTGTGCTTCAAAGATCTCATGCACATAAATGGGTGGAGAAAGCTACACTCTTGCTTGGAACAGCCCTTCTCATTGAATTTGAGAAGGCCAAACTCTCTAAGTTTGGGATACCATTCTGGGTGAGCCAATTTACAACCTTTCCTTGCCTTTTTGCATCTCTGTCGTTTATGGACATCGCAAATTTAGAGAGCATTCTATACTATGCCCTCTTTGACCTATATGACTTTTTTTGACTACAAGGGGTGTTTGAATCAAATCAAGAGTGTCAGTGCCTGTGTCCCTTTTGCCTACACTTGACTGGTTCATCCCACAGTCAAGTGGTGGCTTGGTGTGACCAACCCAAGCTATCAAAGCTTCCATAATGAAAGGTTTGTTAATGGAGGACGGAGTTTTCCAATCCAAAACCAGCTCGAGACAGTGCCTAGCCCCTTCAGAAAGTCCCTTCAACAAAGCTTCCATGGTTATTGAAAGCAAGGCTATTTGAGGGATCCTAATTGAAAATACTGGAGACCTGAACAAAAATGTGGAAACATATTCTGGAGGCTTCCTTCAGTTTCAAGAGAAAAACCGTTAGAAACAAGCAAGAGGAAAATAAACGATGAAAAAAAGTAGATGAAGAAGAAGAAGACAGAGCCAAGAGAGCCAAAGGGAGAAACGAGCGCGTGTGAATGAGAACCAGCTGTAGAGCAAGTAAACACCACACGTGCTAGGCGGAAACCAAGGAACGTACTCCCTGGGGACAGCCAAAGAGAAGAGAATAGGTGATCTCGCTAGATTGGGGCTACCAACAGGGGAGAAAAGAACAAAAGAAGGTTTTAGAACCCAATTTTGTATTGAAAATAGGAAACTAAACTGATTGTAAACAACAAGAATAATCAACTACGAAAACGGTGAAATACGACATGAACATAAAAATAAAAGATACAAGACTAAACTGCTAGAGATAGGCAGAAATGAAAGCTAAAGAACAGAAGTGTCTTAGCTTAAGCAGCAACGCGACCACTTACACAACACAACACACTCAGACCGGCCGCTTGAAAAGATCAGGAACAACAAAATGTTGCGACTGCTCTCTACAAAAGACGGGACTGAACTGAAAAAGTGTCAATTCTGGCGCCGGGGTTTGAACCCACGACACCCGGGAAAAGGATTCATGCTATTAACGCTGCTCTTAGACCGCTCAGCTACACCAACTTGTTATAAAGGGGCCTGGTTTTTCATCATATTATAAAGCCGCCCTAATTGAAGTCCATATGTGTTTGTGTTAGGATATCGTGAACTCCATGGAAGCAAACGTGTAATTTATATCAGAGTAGAAACTTTACTACTTTATGTGAATTAAAACCCGCAACATTTTTTGTTTCAACCGAAAAAAAACTTCAAAACTTATACTACGCTACAATTTATCATTGACAAAGGGCAACCAACTCAACCTTCATTGTATACAAGCTGCCCAGTTGTCATCTCAGAGTTCATTTTTAACGACCATAGTGGGAGTGTCAATGACTCTCTAACATGCCCCGGAAATGCTGTGTGCCTGGTTACAAATCCTGTTACGCCGATCACCCCACTAGGCCTGACATTCATTTTTAAGCTTCCCGAATCCAATGCGATTTAGCAGCAATGGCAAAGAGCAGTCCTGCGTGGTAACTAGGAGCAACCAAATATTCAGGAATATGTTCGAGACATTTCCGTCCCGAGGTTATTGTCCGGACGAGCAATGATCCGTCACGTAAACGTAAATAGCCCGGCATCTATTAACTCACCCCACGCTCAAACCTGATGGATACCCAGTCTCTTTCCCGATCTCCCAAGTACTTTGATGATGAACTGCATACGTACAACAAACATACTTAAAGCATACAACCTTCAACTGAGCTTCAGCATTATCATTATTAATTTCTTCACCTTCTTCCAACATTCACGCCTTGTTGGCTACTTGTCCCGCGAATTACCCCGGAAGCCATAAGGTGCACGCACGAGCTCTGCCAGAGAAGAGGCTCAACTTCTACGTTTGGAGCGGGAAACACAGGCTTTCCTGGCTCAAGATGAGATTACTAGAATAGAGGATCACAAATCTCGATTGAACGTGAACCGCTTTATGGGACTTCTCATGATGACTTCCGATGACCAACTGAAGCTCTTTCAAGTGGCACAAGATAACGACGGCCAACCTCAAATCCAATACAACATTTCAATCAATAATTTTTGGGGGATCGATATTTGGATCAAAACCACGAAAGTTCTTCTGTCGGCTGTTGAATGCGTAACTTCCAACAAGCTCAAAGCCGGTCGAATTCGAACATTGACGGATATTGAGAATGTGATTGCTTGCGTAGAAAACCGATCCACAGATTACCCCAAAATGTCAGTCGATAAAGTTCGTCACTGCTCCACTCTCTTACCAGATGCAATGGAGACTATGGATCCAGCCCAGGCCAAAAAGTTGGCTTTTATGTGCCAGGAATTGGACCTACTTATTGACAAAAGAACCTTTTCCGCCAACCTTTTTTCTATGGCCACATTGTGGCAAAAACTTCGCCAGCTCTCTGCAAGTTGCTTTTGCGTGAGGGTTGTCTATCACTCCCAGTTCCAAGGACGGTGAAGAGACTTCTAGAGGGTTTTTCCATTGATGAAGGATGCTCCTCGTCAACCCTTGCTTATCTCCAAGCTCGCTTGGCCAAGCTTCCACAGCGAGAAAAGTTTGTCACTTCGTTAGTAGATGAAGTGTATGCATTGAGACGAAACGAATCCGCCGGCGGAAAAATCACGGGTTTGAGTGATGGACTTAATGTGGCTAAAACTCTTCTGTGTTTCCTCTTGACGTCAGTGGTTGGTAAATATCGCGACATGGTGGCCATGGGGATCATGGCCAAACTGACCGCCGAAATCCTGGAAAAGGCATGGTACCAAATCAATAACACCCTCATTGATCTAGGATTTATAGTTGTGGCCACTCAAGAGGACGGACATCAACTAATTAGAAATTGTTCAATTCGTTATTGAAGAACTCTGGATCAGATCCATTTATCCGCATGGGTCCAAATGGAGATCCAAAAGTCTTCCTGCTGTTTGACCAAGGTTTCAATTCTGAAACAGGAATCGTCAATAGATGCAGCCTATGACAAACAAGTTTCAGTTTTTGTCGATGTGAACCTTCAAAATCTTCTATACAAATTTCCTTAGGAAAAAGACTCTAACTCCTCCCAAATTCCAGGGCCTTGACGTTTGGGCCGATATCTCCCACATTGAAGAACTCTTCTATAACGTGGAGCATGGCAATTTCGTAAAAATAGCTTACAAACTCAACGATAAAGTCATGAAGCCTTTACCAATTGAAAGGACAAATGTGGATTTGTAAAGATCGTCTATTTCACGAGAGCACCATCGCTGGGTTCGAATTAGGATTTCATCAGGAAATGGCTCAATATATTGAACGTTTGGACTCTCAAAATTGGTTTTGAAAAGAGAGACTCAACGAAAGCTCCTGTTAACTCCCCTGACGACGAAAACCTTCAATACCTTTTAAAGTTTGGACAATGGCTTGAGACTTGGTCAAAGAACAATGACAAGAAGGGCAGTATCAGCAGAGAGACCTTGAATTACGCAATGACGACCTCAATAGGGATTCCACGGCTAGTCAAACTTCTTCTGAACGAACATGGGTTTGACTTCGTGTTCTTCGTACAAATCTCTTCGGATCCTATTGAGAGACATTTTGGCCAATTCAGGCAAATGGCAGGAGAGAACTATTTTGTGAGCGTCAGACAATTCTCTGAGGCTGAAAACTTGATTCGTGTGAAATCTCAACAGTAGTTCGGTTTAGTGGTCTCAACTGGAAGGAGTTGAAGGAAGTGTTCAAGGAGTCGGAGTATCACCGTCAAAATGACGTAGAACGCGATGCTACAATTCTCTTGGCCAATTTATTCTCACAACTTACTGATCCGAGACCAGATGATTGTGAAGAGAATGTGATATTCTTTGTCGCGGGTTACCTTGCACGATTGGGATCAAAGAGGGTGACCTTTGAAGACTGCTGTTCATCAATGGTGAAGAAAAGATGTCCTTTTACCATTACCATTGCCATTTCGCAGATCACAGACTCGCCGGTAAAAATGCTACGTACCAAACCCCAATGGATCAGATTGATGGGGGGAGGTTGTAACGTGCTCACAGCCAGTTTGATAGCGTGGAAGTTCATGAGAGAGTTTCTCGACGAGGAAGAGATCAAAACACAGTTCTTTGTGTAGTGGTACGGGTTGTTGCTGACCAATACCAATGATGATACCAAGCTGATGTTGATATGAATAAGGGATTCGACTCGGACTCGACCTAAGGAGTGGGTTGGAGTAGTGGGGTTTTGGGGTGATTCGCCTAAGTCCCGGGAAGAAGTGGAAGTATCACAAGTCTTGATGATGGTATTTTATTTGTGATGAAGTTGGTGAATATATATAGGGAGGCTCAAACATACAGTCCTCTCAGGTTGGGAGTCCAGTAGTTACTTGTCTTACATCCATGGCAGACTTTACCACGAAACCTCTTGGTACCTCTTGATGCATTGGGTGATGACAGATATATGCTTTACATAGCACTAAATCTAGGCATTACTGATATTGTTACATGACAGGTTAACAGGTCCTAAGATTTGCTTCTAGCCTACTTGGCGCCCAATGAGAACATGACATGGCGCAGTCGGTTTGGCCGGCTGCTGCCCTCTGTCCACTGTGTTGCTCTCCCCTTTGGGGACTGAGCGTGTCTCTTTGTTTGAGTTATGTGGAGGAAAGGGTCACGCAGCTGGCAAGAGCCCGGCCTTTCCGAAAATTCCTAGTGGAGGCCAGAGCCTCCCACATTTGGAGGCCAGCTGCCCAGTGCCCAAAGGGCGTGGATTTCCTGCAGGAGTAAGAAGATTGCCGAAAACATCCGTTTTGCCTGTGTGGAGGCCTTGCCCCTTGTGAAAGCCAGATGCCCGGAGCCGTGGTGTGTGGATTGCCCATTGGTGTGCCTACCAGTGAGGAATGCCAGCCAGGGTGTGGATTTCCCACAAGTGTGCGAATGATATCTGTGATGCCTGGATGATGTCCGTGATGCTCAGATGATGTCTGTGATGGCCGGATGAGGTCTGTGATGCCCCAATGGTTGGCCGAGACCCTGGTGGTTGGATGAGACCCCGATGGTTGGCCGAGACCCTGATGGTTGGCCAAGACCCTGATGGTTGGCCAAGACCCTGATGGTTGGCCGAGACCCCAATGGTTGGCCAAGACCCCGATGGTTGGCCTCAATGTGCAAGGCTCTCCCTCGAAATGAAACTATCTTTCGGTCAAGAGCAATATATATCCGAGCCTACCAACATTCCAATGTTCAACGAAATCGGCCCCATGTTTTCTATATCTGGTTTTGCCGATCTCAGTGTCGAGTTCTCGCTCTCGAAAATCTACGACGATTTGTCAACTGTGTGTTATCTGTATCCATGGTTTCGAGAAACCCTAACCAATGTTAATGAGTCGGCTGGTCTGTTTTCTATCACCCATGCTCTCACTATTTCAAATGACCTCTGCACAGATCAGCTCAAACATATCGAGAATTATCTGGAGTTTTTCTCAGTCCCTACCATGCCCCGTGTAAAGAGACAGGGGATTGCCAGCCTGGCGATTGCTACATTAGCAAACGGGTATTGGGGCATACATCGCTGGACACTCTCATTCTACTTCTCAGTCCGAGGCTACACTTCTCAGCAATCAGGAGCATCTGATCCAAGTGATGCGCGACAACGAGCATCGTATATCCCTCAATGCAAACCATCTCGAAACGATACGTCGAGTGCTTAATGAGGAAAGGCTATTTACCCTGCAAAATGTCCGTAAAACCCATGTATTCATGTCCATCTTGGTGTCAACTATTCGAGCCGTTACTCAGGTCGAACAAATCACTAAGTGCCTGGACCACCTCTTTATGAATCAGAGAATGTCCCCACTGCTCTTATCTTCTACACTTTTGGGGCACAAACTTATCCACCTTTCGTCACAGGCGGCTACTAAGAACTACTCCTTGGCAGCCAAAAGTTTTTTCGATGCATTTCGTTGTCCTCTGAGTTTTATAGTATTTCATAATGGGACAGTACGCACTGTTATCCATATTCCTGTTTTTATTAGTAGTCCATTTGTTCTTCTCCAACACAATCATGCACCCATCCTCTTGCAGCCCCCAAGCAAAACTAAACTGGCGACATCCCATCTTCCACACAACGTCATTGCAATTTCAGGCAAACAATACGTTATCCTTTCTCAGACTGAAGTTGATAAGTGTTTAGTTATTTCTAGCACCTATTACTGCCATGTCCAAGTGTTGCGCCCCTTTACATTTGGATCTTGTCTCTCTGGGCTCTATGCACAAAATCATTCCCAAATTTTGTCTTATTGTCGGCTGGATGCAGTTGCTTCCATTCCGACATCCTGTCAGCTGGGCAAAAGAGATTTCCTTGTGTACTACCCAGACGTTGCCTCGATTAGCGTTTCATGTCAAAATCAGGTGGTGGCTAATTTGATCTTTACAGGTTTACGTCTGGTTCACATACCCCCACATTGTCAATGTGTAGGACAAAATTTTCGTGTTCTGCCAAACTTTGTACACGACCCCGAAAACATTATCTTCCAACCAATATTTTCAGGTTTCAATTTTTCTTTGGCCAGCAAATTCACTTCTCTACAACATAAATCCCTGGATAGTCCAGCTTACGATCGGCCAGTAACAATAAAAAAAGGCTGCTTGTTCGGTCCCACAATCACAAGAAGGGCCATTTGACAATGGCGTGGAAATACAAAAGGTGTTTTTTCGAGAGAGAAATTCACTTGTTGAGCAATATTGACACATAAGACGAGTTGTGGATCTCATTTTCAACTCCTGAAATCAAGAACCAAGACAAACAATGGTATTCAGTTGGAGCAAAAGGTCCGTTAAACCCCTTCAAGCTGAACAACAAGAAAGAACACTTGTCTTCTTGGACTGCGGAGCGATTGTCTTTCACTCAAATTCATAGTTTCTTTATTAATTGTCTTTTTTCGTTTTTCTTGGTTTTTTCAACGTATATAAACAGACTTCTGATATCTATAATTTTCCATCTATAACTGACATGCATAAATAGAAGTGATTACTCGGTTCTGGATAGGCAGCAGATTGTTTTCACCAAGATCTGGGCAAAATATAGTGGTCAAATAAATCGAGCTTGGCAAAAAAATCGCTGATGTCTAGAACGATTTTTATTGGCTCAATTCAAATTTAATTTATCAAACGGAAGTATTGAGATCGCAGATTTCAAAGATTGTATGCAATAGTTCAGAGAAGCTTCAAAATAATTAGAAATGTCTCTGATTGCATAGTGCATTTGGTTTTGGATCGTTTGAACGAGTTTGTCGCGTTGAGAGGTGGCAAACACATGAACCTCTTTGCAAAGCAGGCCCATGAATTCCTTCATTACGAATTTGAACAAACGTGGACGAATTATTAAGTCAAAGATGTGGGAAACCTCCTTACAAAAAGCGTCTTTTAAAGGGAGTTTGTGATTTTATGAAACAAAGGAATTACAAAACACCTGGTCGGTACAAGTTATTTGATTGAGTAACCATACCGAGCAGACACAATTTCAAATGTCTACATTTAATGAATATTTCGGTGCATTACAAATTTCCTACTTGAAACGTAACAACAACGGCAAGCTGGTGTACCTGTGCGGTCTGGGAGTTTTATTAAGCATAATTTTTAACCTGGGTGTCATGTGTTCAAACCCCGAGACCGGATTTAACCCTTTTTATATTCAAGGGTTTGCAAGATCAGCCAACTCTAAATTGTTGGTCGATCAAATAATATTTATAAAAAGAGTTGAGTAAAATGAATAACTTTCTCGTCTTGAGCTGCTGGGATTCCAATCCCAGTAGAGGTAAAGAAAACCACCAAAAAAAATTCCACTTAACTTGCTAATGCTTGAAGTAAAAACGATGACAACAAATTTAAAGTGATTTGCTTTTGAAAAATGGTGGAGATGCTGAGTTCTAGACACCTATCATGCATATATTCATTGTCTGCATCATGCAAATGAATAATGACATGGTTAAAAAGATCCAAGCCAAATAAGAAAATATCTCATATCTAAAGTTAGTAAATAGTGATTATCCACTAAAAGGGAAAGATCGTTCTGGAAATGTAAAGTGAATAGATATGAAAATTGTAAATTGAGTTTGCTCCGGAATGAAACATGCCTCATTTTTATCTGTATCTCTCCACCTTAAAGCTATGGTGCCTATGTACAGATCTCATGATAAACTGATGTTGTGTTTTGAAATATATTAATCATTAGCGAATTTCTGCTAACCTTAAACCTCACTCTAAAAACGATATTTTATAAATGAGTCCCATTCTGTTTGTAGCTTTATCCATGCCATTTTCGATGGTCTTTCGAAACAAGTTTTGCGGCATATTCAAAGACTCGGTCAATAGTTAAACCTAAAAACCACTTAATTCAACAGTAAACTGGGGATGAGACGTGGTGTAATGGTTAGCGCAGTGTTCTAACATGAGAGAGGTCTCCGGTTTGATTCTCCTCCCCGACCTTTCTCAAGGAAACTTTTAGACGCTAATCACACCCACAGACGGAGAACCAATCTGATACCTGGCTTGAAAGTGCTTATCGGAATTTGGATTGCCATGGCTGGCTTCGCTGGCCGGGCGAGATGCATTCATAGACCCTAGCACCCACAACAAAAATAAATAAAAATAAACGAACTTTTGCTCATTCGTTTTGGAAAACATCTTTGGACGTGCTTTGGACCTTTCCTGCAAAGGAAATGAACATTCTGAACCAGCCCTGATTACCAGGTCAGTAGTTATCTTTGTTTCATTTCTGGGTAAGGATGTGATCACACGGTCGGGTCAAGCCGAAAGTACAATAGTGATTTACTGTGCTTTTTAAGAAGAATATAGCCTTCTTATGGTTGGAAGACCATGCACGAGAATTTGAGCGGGTAAAGGACGTCCTCTGCTCAGAGGCTATCGTGAAGCCTTTTGACACCGCACCTCCAACAAAACTTCTCACTGATGCCTCTCAAGACCACGGCTTTGGTTACGCTCTTGTACAAACCAACCCTCTTGGGCACACTCGCCTGGTGCAATACGGGTCATGTAACCTCGTGCCCGCTCAGAAGAATTACGCGACCGTTGAACTGGTGGCAATCTATGGGCAATTAGAAAGTGTGATCACTATCCTCGCAAGATTTCAAGTTTTTCAGTTAACACTGATCATAAGCAACTTGTAGGTTTTTTTTCGAAATCTCTCTTCGCATGGGACAACGACCGCCTTCAGCGGATCCTAGAGCACCTGGCAGTCTACAACTTCAATGTCAATTGGGCCGAGGGAAAGAAACAAATGATCGGTGACGCACTCTCTTGATCGCCATACTTTCCAGCAGATCCGTCCTACAAGGTCCCCATCAGAGCAATCAACTTGGAAGATCCCCTTTTTGGCGACATGATAGAGAAGATTGATGGCGGCTATAAGCAGCTCCATAAGTACGTGACACGAGGTGATGACCGGTTGCCAGTGGCTCTCAGTGCGTTTTGTGCCCGCTTTCATCAATATTGTTGCAAATGGCGCCTCATCTTCGAGGGAAATGCTGTTATGGTCCCCCGGAGAGCTTGTGCAAAAATCATCGAATGTCTCCACCTGTCACACTTGCGGCTGACAAAGACTTTGACCCTCGCTTGACAATTACACATCTGGCCGGGAATGGCACACGAAATTAAACAGTGCATCAATTCTTGCGAAATTTGCCTTCCTTCTCTGCCCGCAGAACCTCTTCTCCTGGCGGCCACAGTCGCCAGTTTTCTCATCCAACACGTCTCCGTGGATTTATTTGACTTGGAGGGAACGACCTTTCTTAATGGTGGACGGCTACTTGAGATTTCCGTTTGTGGCCAAGTTGAGATCCACCTGCACCAACACAATTGTGGATGTTTTATTGGGGTGGTTCACTGATGTGGGCCTACCGGAGGTGATTAAGTAAGACATTGGATCCAGTTTCGTGGCCCCTTCCTTGAATTCTGTGAGAAATTTGGGATCAAGCACGAAACGTCCTCCCCATACCATCCTAAGTCAAATGGCCTTGCAGAGGCAGGAGTCAAAGTCATGAAGACTTTGCTGTCCAAGCTGGATGGTATGTTCAATTCGGATATTTCAAAATCGCCCTCCTGTCGTAGCGTACTACTCCTCGAGCAGACGCTTTTAGCCCGTCCTATGGCTTTTTGGGCGCCACCTACAGACACTTCTGCCGGACATTAGGGATCGTCACATTAAGGAACTCCTGCAATATTCATTCCGTCGAACTTGCTTGGCGACGGCCAAACGACAAGCTGTTCATGCCGGCGGCGTTGCCCTGCCCCCTCTAGCCGACGGAGACCGTGTCACTATTCAGGATCCGGTCTCTAAACGATGGATGCTGGGCTCTACCATCCTCGAGCGCATGAATCGTGGCCGGTCATACGTCCTCAAGTCAGACCACTGGGCCTTTATGAGACGAAATCGTCACGACTCAACTATTTCTACGGATTTGGTTAAAGCAGGACCGGAACCCTCAGATTACCCGACTGCTCCTTGGCGTGCTCGTCGTCTGCGAGGACTGCCTCACGAACAATGGGGTAACCTGGAAAACGTGGGGATGATGAACGGCTCTATTTATTACGGCGCGTCTACACGAGAAACATTCTGTCACAAATTTTGCCAAACAATTTCGGAAATGTTTGGTATTTGACAAACAGTTCATCTCTGAGCCGTCTAAACGTGAAACTGCCCGATCAAAACGGTTTGACAAATATTTTGATTCACATTTATAATCAGATGAACTTGCAAGTGATTGTATCATTTCTCAATGGGTCTTTCTCTCAATATTTATGTTATGCACGGTAAACAAGATGATTAGTATAATGAACATAGGGAAACTGAGGAATTAAATTTGAAAAAAACCGGATGGTCACTATCATGATGAGAATGTTTCGCTTTCCAAAAAGGTCCTTTATTTGACCAATTTCAATCTGTGCGGTCATATTTTGGCTGGAACGATTTCTACTTGAAGGCGTGAATTGCCCCGTTCTATGAACTGTACCATAAGCCACCTGATGATGCCATTTTAATAACATTTTTGCTTTTCGAAAGGTTTTCGACATTCATTTTGACTCTAAATCATAAACCAATTGTTTGGAAACGAAAACCCGACCAATTTTCCAACTCATTATAATCGTGAATAAATGGACAACAGTTCTCCAAGAGTATCATAAACTATTTAATAGCCGAGTACAGGTCGAAATATGACAACGATATATAGCTCAAAGGTCATGTCAGAAATGTTAACACAAATACAGTAAGAGCATTAAACATGATAAAGACAATTTGGATATTTATATACAGTTAACATTACAAATGCCAGTGACTAAAAAGAGTTCAGTTTTATGGAACAAATAAGAACCCGCCCACAAGAACAGCAGCATTTCACAGAAAAGGTGATGGTCATGGGCAGCTTTAAGGTAATGAGTCAGTGAGTGGGTAGGACTCGGTCCGTTGAAATCCGACTGATCTGGCTTTCATGGCTAAAATGAGCGGGCGGGAAATGGACGAAAGAGCAGCCAAAAGTGGCTGGCAGGTCTGGAGGCTGGGGTCTCAAGGGTGTATGTACCAAGAGGACCGATCATGGCCGTGTGTGTCGGCCGAGGGCTGACTAAACACCAGCCAAGATCCTCCAGGTATGGGCCGATGATTCCGTTGTCTCAATCCGAACTTCAGTCGGATCAGTCTTCTTTGGACGAGGTCAAGGAATCCATCCATCCATGTCGCTTTGGGTTGGCTCGATCAAGTCTTGCTCACAGACGGATGTAAAAGAAGGGGCCGGGACCATGGCCGGGTCCATGACCGAGCTGAGCCCGAGGACAGGCCCAGGGTGGGTGGGTTTACTGGGGTCGACACTTTCATTGTTTGGACGGGAAGAGATGAATCCGGATTCCGGAGATAGGTGTTCCGTCCACCAGCCAGGGGTGAAAGGTCCTGACTTAATGAATTCCCGTGGTGAACGGAAGCATGGAACTCCTGACCCAAGCACTAGGTAAAATACCTTGATAGCTCTCAAAGATGAAGAGCACCTAGTACATGGGCTTAGATTTCTTAGACCTATCTTAAGGCCTCCGGTTAAAACCCTAATCAGGGCATACAATCACTAATTCAAGCTTCCTTTATCAGGGCCTCAAACAATCATCAATTGATCAACAAATCATTTGCTACCTCTACTCCCTACGATGCCAGCACGATCTCAGTCGTCTGGGAAATCTAGGCTACTCTTCAAGGCAAACTGTACAGGTCAATCTACTTTATTCATCACAAACATGAAAATGACACTCTACCAATCAGCTGTCTTGCTCGGGTAATGAAAGTGGGGGTAATTGCTTGGCCATGGAAGAGGGAAAACATACATGGACAGAAAATGGTTTGATCCTACTTTTGATGAGTGTGATTCTTGCGTACAACGGAGATCCATGGCCATGACGTCGGTTCGATGGGATTAAAGGTCCAGAATCGAATTGACGGAGAATAACTCAGAAGTTGCACCTGTACTCAGCTCCAGAGACTTTTCAACGCGTCTATGCTGGCTCACTGATGTATGATATGCATTTCCCCAGGTCCTCTTGACTCTGCACGGCTTCCTGGGTCCCGACTCCCAGCGTTGACTTTCACTGTCCTTATTCAAAAATGGATTGACTCAACCTCTATCACGTCTATCAAAATGTTCTCGATTCAAATACCAGCACGAGCTTCAAGATGGGAGTTTCTATCACTTTCAATGTTCAATGGTCACTTCTCTGAGAGGTTCAAAACAGACTTCTCTCCTTGAGAACCAAAATCGAGACTTCTGTCCTCGATGAAGGGCGATGCGTGACTGTGTTCTCCTTGAGCACGAAAATGTGACTCTGCTCTCCTCGAGCACAAAAATATGACTGTTCGTTGATTTAACTTTCCCGTACAATGTTGGTTTCCGCCTCGACGGCGACAGTTTCTTCTGTAAAACTGTTGCACACAAAACATTGGGCCGGAACTACGTCCCAACGGGACATTCAGGAAGGATTGGTCGTCATTTGCCGTCAGGGGGCCGACACTTTGGTAACATCGATCCTTGAGGATGAGATTCCCCCTTCTCAAAATGATCACGAGAATTTTGTTTTTGATGACCGAGGATTTCCTGTTTCTCCTCCCTTCAAACATGTAGCCGACATTCCTCACCCATGGTTGTAGCTGGGCTGACCAGCCCCTCGGGTACTGGAGCTTTTCCTTGGTTGTGCCGTGCACTAATGTTAAATATCGTACCAATTGAAAAATCAGGTTGTTCTGGGATACGCTTGATATATTTACAAAAAACCATGAGGCATTTTTATCAAAGAGAAAACAGGAAAATGGTTTAACCTGGTTCTTTGAGTTGAGCGATCTTGTCTAGACGCCTGTACTACGTAAAGAGAGATCGTACAAGAATCCCGTCTTGGTAACGACCTAATTCACCTCGGACAAAGGATTGTACACCTCAGCAGTTTGTGAAAGGATTGTACACCTCAGCAGTTTGTGGGTACGAGAGAGGTAGGCCGACAAACATTCACGGAGATATCCGACGGAACGCCAATGCGTCCTACTGGTTTGCCCTCCTAAAATAATCTTTTAAAAAGCAGTCCCCAGAACAGCCAAAAAGAGTTGATATGATGAAGTGAAACGTAATACAAGTTTATAATTCATTCTGGCTCCACTTTGGAGCGAGTAAAAGCTCCTTCAACTTTGACACAAGACAGAAAAGTCTTCTTGTGTTGAGTTGTAAAGATTACTGACTTGTTTGACGTTTCTCGGAATTACGATAATTTGAACAAAGGTGCATAGTGCATAGTGCTCAAAGTGGAGACTCTTTGGCGGAAACACTGATAGGACTCTATGCTGGGAAGCCCAGGAGTACAAGCCGTGGATTCCCCATTGTAGACCAAGCTTGAGGGTGGTTTTGTTTGCAAGGTTTTCCCCTCTGTATTTTCATCTAACGGATACACCTCTCCGATATCGCGAGACTTATTAAGTCTCTTTGAGTTAAGGCATAACATTGTTAGGCGACTTCGGTTGCCTTGTTGCTTACACATTGATAGGCGACTTCGGTTGCCTTTTTGTGCCCATTATTGATAGGCGACTGCGGTTGCCTTTTTGCATATCATTGATAGGCGACTTCGGTTGCCTTTTTGTGCCCATTATTGATAGGCAACTTCGGTTGCCTTTTGCATATCATTGATAGGCGACTTCGGTTGCCTTTTTGTGCCCATTATTGATAGGCAACTTGTTTCCCTTTTTCGCACTATTGATAGGCGACTTCGTTTGCCTTGTTGGGCCCATTATCGATAGGCGACTCGGTTGCCTTTTATGCACACGTTCGTTCGTGTGTCGATGACACAGTCAGACTCAAGTTGAGGTGTACCAATTCATGCCCCCCAATACATGTACAGTTGCAATCATCCTCAAGACTTGGTCAAGCAAAGGTAGAAAAGTAAACGGTCGAGATAAGGTAAGATCCTAATTTCATGTCTTGCATTGTATAATACTGTACTTACACAAGAAATACAATTAATGGTGAAACGGTATATCACGAGTTTGTTGTTCTTCATTCTTTGGGACAGTAGTGTTGGCTCTAAAAACCCTATAACCGGAGATCTTTAGATAGGTCTAAACAAGTTAAGCCCTAGTAAAATAGGTGCTCTCTTTAAAGGGCGCTATCTTGGCAGGTAACCTATTGCTAGGGTCAGAGACTGGATAGTCTCATGTTCCGTTGATGTTTTGGGAATCAAAATAATTTTTTCTGGAAAAGCGAGACCTTCAATCTCATCCTTGTACGGAACAGGGAGGATGCTGTCGTTCATGAAATATTTGATCTTTGGCAAACAAACTTTAAACATGTTCAAATCGAGAAATGTTTGTGAACTCGTACTTCCATATGTTTATACCTAAGGTTCGATGCTTACTCTGCCTTTACAGTCTTTTTCCCTTTCAGCTGAATAGCAAATGAAACATTTGTCATTCTGCTCTCTCATCCATTGGATCGTTTTCAATTCCTTCCCGCATTTTCCAGTTCTTACGCTTTGTCCACTTTTATCCCTATAAAGAAGAAGACAGAGCCCAGAGAGCAAGAGGGAGAAAGAAACCAGCGCGTGTAAATGTAAGCTGTACAGCTAGGTGGAAACCAGGGAGGAAAGTACTCCCTAGGGACAGCCAAAGAGCTGTTGGAGCTAGCAACAGAGGAGAAGAGAATGACGATGACCTACTCTCGGCTGACCCAATAGCTAGCCTCAGCCAACGTACACCAACTCGATTGCAGGAACAAACAAGAGTCAATGCAATGGAGTAGAACAAAAGAAGGTTCTAGCACCTATTTTTGTTTTGAAAATGCTAAACTAAACAGATAGAATACAACAAGAAAAATCAACTACAATTACAAGTACAGGAAATGAACAGACCTAACAATCAAATAATGAAATACTCCTTCAATAAAAGATACATAGAATTGCTTAGAAATGGGACAAAAATATTGACCGACGAAAAAAGTGAAATAAGGCATGAACATAAAATAAAAGATATAAGACTAAACTACAAGTGATAGTAAGAAGAGAAAGCTAGAGAACAAATGTGTCCTACCTTAAGCAGCCACGCGACCACTCACACAACACAACACATTCAGACCGGCCGTTCTGTCAAGACATGGTCAAGATCAGACACAACAAATCGTGCGACTCCTCTCAACAAAAGACGGGGCTGAACTTGCAATAACTTATTTTAATGCTATCTTTTCTTTGTTATGATCAGGTATATATTTTTTTCCGTCCAAGCACCTCCCATTGTTAGCCAACTTTTGAATCCTTTGAAGGCCCTATGTTTCTGGTTTTGCTGAAGCATGGATTGCATTTTGGGCTTCGCCACAAAATTCTGCTAAAGACAGAGCGATGAGGTGAGGTCTTTTAGCTAAACGGATCTAACATGGCAGCCGCAAATACATCGTTATTTTCATACAGGAATGATCTGATTCCTCCATTGGAAACTGCGTTGTCCAACTTCTCTAGGACATGTGGAGGACAATGAGGAAGAAGCTAGTTCCAATGCCTCAATCCAACAATCAGCTTTGAGTTTCCACACGCATCCAACAAAGCAGTTTTTAACTGGGAGTAGCCATCAAGGACTTCGTCCCCCCACGGAAATAAAACGATGCACCTTGGCTGAGGTGTCGTTGTCTAAAGACTGGACGATGCGAAAGAACTTAGTTCAATCGTTTGAAATGTTCTTCAGACGAAAATTTGCCTCAGCATTTGCGAACCAACTTACTGGATTTGTGGTCCAGAAACCCGCCAGCTTTAATGCAACAGCATTTAACGATGTGGTTGAATCGTTATTCAATGATAAGGTGAAGACGGCAATCGGATTTACTAAATTTGTCCAGGGGATTAACACTTTTGTAAACTTGCGTACTAGTAACAACATTTGGACAAAGAGAGTACATGAAAGATAAGTAATAAAGGAAAGGTTAGGTTAGACTAGATTAGATGGGGGCAGATTTGGATAAAGTTCTGGTTGAAGAGATTGCAGCACGTTTTGTTTGAGCAAACCGAAGGGCTGTTGACGAGTTCCAAATATTGGCGGCATGGACATGAAAAGTTATAGGCCTCCAATGTGGAACAGACAGTTTCACCCGTCGTCGAACGACTTGACCTCATAGGACTATCAGGTGTTGGGGGGAAGATGAGCTACCCAACAATATTACAGTCGCCATTACAACAGTCCAAGCACCTGTTGGCTTTCCAGCACTCCAGAGCTACTGCCCTGATGGCAATTTGGTTCAGAGATGGGAGTTTCGAAAGGTGTATATCAATCTATAAAGACCTAATCCTTGCTACTGGAGTCCTCGTTTTGAAGGTCCCCAAGCCTGTTAATAAAGTTATCCTGGGCATATGCTTGATCAATGACAGCGGGGAAGGCCTCTGGTAAAATGTCAAGTGCCACAAGATCATGCCAGCTAATGAGAGGTAGCCCAGCCATATTGAGAGAACCGATGGCATTTATTATTGTTATATCTTTGATGTCATAACGATGGGATGCTCATGTCCCCACTTCAATAATCAGCATGTTGGCTGCAGGACTAAAGAGTTTGGTCTTGGATGTAGGCTTGAGAGCATTTATTCACTCCCGTAGTCAAACATGGCGCAGGTCTTGGAACCCCTTTAAGGGCAAGAACCTACCTGCCTAACACAACACCTACTACCACGACATTTGTGCGGAGAGGGGGATGGCGACGTCCACAAAGAGTACGGATGTTCTGGTCACGTTGAGGAGGTCTTTCAGGGGTCACAAGGACCATTTCTCTTGAGAGAGAGCTTTCATCGAAGGACGAGTATCATTGGGGTCTGAGACATGGTTACAGCACTTGACGTCACGATTGCAGGGACGAATGGCCACAGTCGCGGACTTGTGCGACAACCTCAGTGAGTTGGACTGGGAAGCCGAGAGAGAAAAGGGCAAGGTAATCGATGATATGATGAATCAATTGGACGACATAGGACGTCAGATCACGGATAGGTTCGTCAATCAAGCCACCGTGGGAGCCCTTACAAACACATCACAACCACAGTTCAAACTGCAATTGGAATTGAGTCCACCGCTCCTTTCAAGGTATGCTACTCCCCCAGAAATGAGAGAGTGGATCACAGCATTTCAAATATTTTACGCGGGGTCACACATGGATTTGACTGGCCTATCGCAACAGAAGACCATGTTCTTGTCAAGACTGGATTTGCCATTGGCTGCATTGATGAGGCACAAAGTCATGGAAACGACATCCATTGATGGGTGTTATACGGCAATAGATAAAGCATTTTTTGAGTTGCATCCGCAGTTCAGGCGCAGGATGGAATGGTTTCAGGTGGAAAAGAAAAGAGGTCAAACTCTTGATCATTTTTTTATATTCTTTTCGGGTTTGATATACCGATACAGGAGAATGAGTTCCCTGTAAGTCACAATTTATAAAAGATTTGGTCACATAATGCGTTCGAATTTGCCGCTCTAGGGCACCCTTGAACGAAAGGCTGGTCTGGGATGGTTGATAAAAAACGATCTAAATGTCGCTTAAAACTTAACACTGGATCATCTAGTAAATAGAATCGTCGAAGTGAGCATGGTAACAGATTATAAAGGGTTGGTGCTCGGTTTAGTACAAAACAGGATTTTAAGGTCTTCACCAACTTTTTATCTGATGGGTTGAAATTAAATTTGATTTCACACGTGATGCCTCTTCTGTCACTAACGTTATACATCATTCCCGGGTTAGTACAAAGTGCATGGAGACATTTAAAAACATAAAGGATTAGGTAGCGTTCGTACCTACGCTGAATACTATATAATTCAAGGGATTGAAGTCTTTCCCAATAGCTTAAGTGGGACATGGCTGCAATATATTTTGTAAAACTTCTTTGTAGTTTTTCTATCTTATTCAGCCCACCTACATTCATTGGCGCCCAGATTGGGGAAGCATATTCTAAATGCGGTTGAACAATAGATTTGTATAGAGTTTTCATAGTATAAGCGTCTCTGGATTTGAAAGTTCGGTATATCCAGCCACAAGTTTGGTATGCTTTGGCCACTTTCGATTGGATGTGTTCTTCAAATTTACCGTTATTTTCAACTATTATTCCAAGGTCTTTAACGGAGCTTACTGATAAAATGGGTTTCAGGCGATTGTCGGTGTAAATTGGCTTGTCTACTTCATTTTGGTTGTACGTCATGATTCGAAACTTATCGCCGTTTAATTTCATGTTTTGAGAGTGGACCCATTTGTATACAACGTCCAAGTCAGTTTGCAGGTCTGTCTGGTTTTGTGAATTTCTTCCGAACACCAGCTTAGTATCGTCAGCATAAGAAGATATTGAAGGCTGGAGGGGCAATCCGTGTAGTGGTGCAATGAATAAAACGAACAAGATCGGACCCAGAATAGTTCCTTGAGGTACCCCAGATACCACGTTTCGAGGGTAGCCTAAGCAGCCGTCAACTCGAACAGCTTGTGTGCGGTTGGTGAGGAAATCTCTGATCCAAGAGTAAATATTTCCTCCAACCCCTAGTTTACTTAAATAACTTAGCAGTAGAATATGATCCACTTTGTCAAATGCTTTAGCAAAGTCCAAGTATATAACATCTACGCAATCGCTATGTTGTAGTCCTTCTATAACGTCGTCAAAGTGCTGAATCAATTGTGTCACAGTGCTAAAATGGGCACGAAAACCATGCTGCTGGTCAGGAATGCTACCTTTTATGTCAAGGTATTCAAGAAGCTTTGTCTTAACAAGCTTTTCCATAACTTTGGAAACATTCGACGTTAATGAGATTGGTCGATAATTCACAGGTTGATCCTTATCTCCTCCCTTATAAATGGGGACTATATGGGCATGTTTTAGTTGTTCAAGGAAATGAGACGAGTTGGTGATGAGGCTGATTTAGCCACGATGACGATGAACAAGCTTACCATGTTTCAAACCATATTTGCTTGCAGAAAAGAAACTGAGTTATTCATCCGACTCTTGGAAATATCAGATCCGACTTTGGAATCGGTCAGGGCAGTTGCACGTTTGTACGAGGCGGCTAAAGAAACACATTCCTTGACTGTCAAAGCTTCTACATATCGACTTGAAGAAGAGGATGAGCCATCGGCAGATCTGTTGGCGATAAGACAAGGGCTTAAATGTGGAGAATGGGGACAGATTGGTCACACTCTGGAACGTTGCTTTAGGAATCTAGTGTGTTATGGGTGCGGTGAAAAGGCCATATTGCACGTTTTTGCCAAAATCAAAGACGTGTAATGCAAGGACGTAGTCGCAGGCTTGCTGGGATACCGTATTGGTAGAGCATCCGCTTTCCAATTTGCGAATCCTGGTTCGAGCCCAGGGAAGCCAAGTCCAAGCTTCTTTGCGGTATTTAAATTACAACATAAGTTGCTGCTTTAACAGCTTAAATGGGCGAACCTGCGGTCATTCCCGAGGATGAGGTAATAATCAATGTTGGCTGTGACGACAAAGTGGTAATATCCCTCAATTGGGACAACCAAAATCAGTTGGCAGGCCGAGCAAGAGAGCTGCCATCTGACTTCGTAACAAACAAAAAAACAAAAACAGCAAGGACGTAGTCCTGGGAGATCAAGCAGTCATAATTCCTCACACAGGGAAATTACCGAAGTCCTTCCTTGGCTCGCATATCAGTGGTCTCCTTGATTAGGGATCCGCCCCTAATCAAGCTTGTGTGCGACTTTGAAGAGATAAAAGCATCCTTTGAGGCCATTGCTGATACTGGTGCAACCGTTAGTGTCATTCCCGCCCAACATGTGCCCCCTGGGACGCATATTTCCCCGTAACGGACAAGACTGAAGGCGGCATATGGCTCGGTGTTGTGCAATGCGGGAGCAGTAATATTCATCGCAACACCCCGGAAGGTTCCCCGACACGAATACGAGCATTGGTTTCTCCTGACCTTGATGGACGTCCTTTAATTAGATTACCAGATTCAAGATACTTGGCCAAGCTCGACGCCATACACAGCAATTTTCAGGTGTCACTGGATGAGAAGAGTTCATACTTGACGGCATTTCTCTTGCCAGACGGGAAAAAGCGGTATTTGGTTGCACTCATGGGCTTCAATTTGAGCACTGACGTGTTCAATGACAAGACAGACAATGCCATGATCGGTCTTCCTTGGCTGCTGAAAATTGTAGACAATTTGTTGGGTCAAGCACCCACGGAAGAAGAACTCTGGCGAAGATTGAGAATGGTTTTAGACCAATGCAGAGGGTGATCGGACGATTTTAAGTGGACTGTATCTTTGATTCACTACTCTTGTATTTATTTCTCCCTTTTCTAGTTCCTGCTTGCATCGTGCTTTTTTTGTTTTTTGTTTTTCCTTTTTTCAGTGTGACCCTTGCCTCTCATTTCTCCCGAACATCCTCCCCCAGGTGGGCTCATCTGGCGTGGGTCCAACCAACCCAAACAGCTTAGTGATTGATCGGAGGAATTCACCCCTTGGTGTTTTGACGTTCGCCTTTCGAAACAATCCATCCCTACCCCTCTGGTAGCCTTGATTGGGACATTCTCTGCTTTCGGCGCCATTTTTTCAACACCTGGCTCTCCTCATGACCCGATCTCGAGGATGTCGAAATAGATTGGGTTTCTAGTTGATCATCTACCTCATCAATGACCTGATCGGCTTCTAGTGCGAACACTTTAGCTCTGGTTGTCATACTGGAACTCCTAAGCCTCGAATCTCTTAGGGAAGTAGCCCTCCAGTAGGTATCTAGACACTCCTGTAGATCGGGTTTCAGTCGTTTGATGGTAGTTCGTCTCCATCGGGTCTTCATGACCTCTATTAGATCTTCAGTTTGTTCAATCAGTTTGGGTTCTAGATAATGGTATTCGTCATTTGTCCACGGGGGTTTGTTGCTTGGAATCAACTCTGAATTATCTTCATTCTTTGCCAATAACTCCTTGGCGTACCCAATGACTTAGAGGTTTTCGTGCCCCAGGTTGTAATCTTGCTCCTTTTTGCTATTCTTTTCCCTCATAATGCAATTTTGATCTTGAATCTCCCCCGCGAGATCATCCATTTCTTGAACACGAATGGACAGTGCCCTTTCACATCTTGGTTCTCGAATCATTGAGCTCACAATCTTGGCTACTGATGAAAGGCGGCGCTTTTTCTGTCCTCGTTCTTGTTTCAGAGTCTTGACTGATTTGTCTGGCGTCTCCATCTTGGTTGATTTCACACAGTTTGGCCGAATCCAGATATCCGGCTCGAAGGACCAAAAATGATCGGACGATTTTAAGTGGACTGTATCTTCGATTCATTGCTCTCGTATTTATTTCTCCCTTTGCCCCTTTGGTTCTTGCTTACATCGTGCTTTTTCGTTTTTTTTTGTTTTTCCTTTTTTCAGTATGACCCTTGCCTCTCGTTTCTCCCAAACAGAGGGGCTGGTATTAAGTTATTGCTACAAAAACTTTGCATTGGAAAGTCGGTTAAATTCGCAGGGCTCATCTTTTCAAGCAAAGGCATCAAACCAGATACGGCTGAGCTGGCGTCGCTGAGGGACTTCCCGACCCTGAAGTTGGTGTCTGATATACGTTCGTTTCTAGGCCTGGTAAATCAGTTGGGGAACTTTCTACCCAACCTTGCACATACTACAGTAAATATGTGAGAGCTTTTGAAGAAAAACAACGCCTTCTTGTGGTTGCCTGTTCATGAAACCGAGTTTTGTTGTGCTTGCAAAATCTTGTGCTCCTCTGAGGTGGTCAAACCATTTGACCCTAATCTCCAAACAGAATTACTCACAGATGCATCGAGACTCCACGGGTTGGGCTATGCCTTGATTCAAAAGGATTTGAGGGGACGCCCGCAGCTCATTCAATGTTGTGGCTCATGTGCTCTAACGCCAGCTCAAAAAAATTATGCAACCGTGGAACTGGAATGCTCGGCCGTCCTTTGGGCGATTTCAAAGTGCGATCATTATTTGCAAGAGATGCCTCGGTTCCATGTCATCACTGATCATCACCCACTCCTTGGTGTTTTTGATAAGCCCCTTTCGGCTTTGTGCAATGATAAGTTGCAAAGAAGTACTCACCTGATATGGAATGGTCCGAAGGAAAAGAGCATTATATTGCTGATGCTTTGAGCAGGGCTCCTTTCTTCCCAGCCGACCCAGAGTTGGACATGCCAATTTGCGCGATTGACGCTTCCGATCCGGCCCTGAGACTTATTGTGGACAATATTGATGGTGAGTACTGTCGACCTCGGGAACTGGTTGAAATGGATTCGTTATCCAGCTTCCGGGGTATTGTTCTTTTTTTAAGGGTTGAGGAGGGCTTGCTTCTCTCTGGTGACCGGCTGGTTCTTCCACGCCCCGTCCGTGGGCAAGTGGTCGAAATTTTGCACGCCTCTCACTCAGGCATCACGAAAACGAGCGAGATGGC
This sequence comes from Tigriopus californicus, assembly GCF_007210705.1. Classification (NCBI taxonomy): domain Eukaryota; kingdom Metazoa; phylum Arthropoda; class Copepoda; order Harpacticoida; family Harpacticidae; genus Tigriopus; species Tigriopus californicus. The sequence continues at coordinate 828,815 of NC_081451.1, forward strand.
CCGACAACTCTATGTTTGGCCGGGTCTCACCAATGATGTCAAGTTGAAGATTTCCGGGTGTTCCAGATCTGTGGCTGTTCTCCCATCGCAGCCAGTTGAACCCTTAATACCCGCTATTCAGGTGGCTGAACACCCCATGCATCACGTGTCGTCCGATTTATTTGAGTTAGAGGGACGCTCATATTTGATCATGGTTGATGCATATAGCGGTTATCCTTGGGTAACCAGGATGCAACAAACCTCATCGGCAGTGGTTCAAGAACGCCTCTTGTCTTGGTTTCTGGACTTTGGCTTCCCATCTTTTATCAAGACTGATGGGGGGCCATAGTTTCGTACGACCTTTGAATATTGCGTTACTTTTGGAATTAGCAAACCACGAGTTCGCCTTATCACGCTCACTGAGCAATGGACTGGCTGAGGCAGCCGTGAAATCGGTTAGATACCTTTTAAAGAAAATGAAGATTGATGATCTGGCCGGTTGATTGGCCCTGTTAGCCTGGAGAAACACCCGTCGAGCTAATGGTTTCAATCCAGCCGCGGGGTTTTTTAGTCGTCACTTGCGACTTGGCACCATGACAGATGCCCGTCCCTCAGTCGTGTCTCGGTCAGCTTTCCAACAAACTCGTCGACAATTGATGACATTAAATAGTCCCCATTTGGGCGGCAAATCATTGCCACCTCTCCAGGTTAGAACTTGCGTCCACATTGAGAATCCCTTGACCAAAGACTGGGCGGAAGGTGTACAGATAGTCGCAATTTGTGAGCACGGACGATCATATGAGTTACTCTCAGAAAAAGGCTGGTCAATCAGTCAGAACAGGCGTTTCCTGCGACCAATTTTGGGCCCGTCTCTCCCATGCCCACAATCATCGTCGCCTACGCCAC
>NC_081451.1:832663-846524 GCF_007210705.1 Tigriopus californicus
ATTCTTCCAACTCACGTTATCGTGTTGCAGCTTGGCCTCTGTAACATTATTGACTATCTATGTCATGTCTTCGTTAATTTGCCCAGGTCCTGGTGAAAACAAGCTTTTGCTTACCCAGAACCTGAGGAATTACATGCTCATGAAATTTTTGATGTATCAAGATGCTAACTCAAAGATAAAATGCCGACATTATTTAATCATGATCAAAGTGTTCCTGAAATAAATCTATCTAAATCTATCTATCTCTTTTGACGGACCAAGTTCACAAGATCTTGGACCAACCTCTCCAACCGTAAAAAATCCCTCTTATCAACAATAGGAATAGGGGTGGGTTGGGTATTTGAGGGAAGAGGAGGGAATTGGTAGAGAGAATGGGAGGTAGGAGGAGGGGGAGGGTGGAAGCTGAATGGGTTAAAGTAGGGGGATGGGGTGGGATTAGGTTTAGGAATAGGGTCAGCTCTAAAGCTACGAAATTGAGCTATCCTTTTTCTCGCCTTTCTTTGCGTCCCTTTTATGTGGACGGAGGTACACCGTACATTAAAGCACGTCATAAGTCTCATGGACTGACGGCACATGTACGGGTGAAAAAAAGAACAATTTTCCTTTGAACATCCCTTCTTCCCATTGTACTTCTCAAGGCCGAACTTGAGAAGCTTTTGACACCATTTAGGGTGGTCAAACTGGCAGCCTTTTCCTTCTTCAGGACAAGGCTGCTTCCGGTAAACAGGACACACTGTTTTCTCCAAAACTAATTTAGCCTGTTCAACTATAGGTGGAGACACCTCTTCAACCTCTGCATTGGTCAAATCAGTCGACTTCTCAACTACTGGGTGAGCCTGTTGTTCAAGCAGCACCCTGGTTTCATTGACCTAAGCAACTAAAGCCTCTATAATAAACGGCTTATTGACTATGGAAGGATCCTTCCCAGCTAAGACCATGTTCAAACTTTGTCTAGCCTCTTTGCTGACTTTTCCAAAAATAGCTTCCATCATGAATGCAGGAGGAACTATCTATGAGCAGTAAAATCAAGAGACCAAAAAAAAGAACGAAAAGACTATGCAATCTTGTCCTGAGATACAGGACAACAGAGCAAAATAGGAATGAACTACTTCACACCAAACTAAACATACAAATCTAAGATGGAGATAGTAAACAAGAAGTAAGGGACAGAGAAAAGCAAGAATCAAAAACATTGTAAACTAGGAGAAAAAATACAAAAACACAGAGATAAACTCAACAAATTGGTTTAACACAAAATGAAATCAATACACTAATGAACAATAAATTCTAACTGTAAAGGGCCATTACAATCAAACTAAAGAACTACAAGGAACGATTTGGAACTAGAAATACTACACTACTATTACAATACTAAATCAGAGAGAAACTACTAAAGCTAAACAAAAACATTAATGAGCACTAAGTTTATTAGGTTTTAAAGTAATTACGTCTTACCAAAGAGCCCTGAAAAACCAAACCTAAATGAGTGAATGAATGGCAATTCCCATTCATTCACTCACACGCAAACACCACGAACACTACACGTGCACAGCAACCAAGGAGCAACAGAGGAAGTCACACCTTCGTTCGAAATTCCTGGGACATAAGAACAACAACAAAAAATGCGGTTGTTCTCAGCGAGCTCCAAAACAGGAATATCTTTTCATTTTAAGGCATTTTTAAACATTCAGATGGTTTTGACCAAATATCCGAAAAAATAACAGTCTTGGTGTATAATAATCCTAAAATTAGACATTTTTCTGTCAAATTTTCGTACCAAAGAACATTATTAATGCATCTTGGTATAAATGTTGTACTTCAATTCTTCAACGAGTCATTTGTTACGTTCATTTCTGCTTAGAAAATTCAGCCATGCCTCCAGTGGTGCATTTTTTTGGTTGCAATCCTGAACTTGTTAATGAACAAGACGGTTAATGTAGTTCAACTCAGCATTACATTTATCCAAATCTTGGCCACGTTTTTAGCAAGATAAAGCAATTGAAAGTGCAAAATATGAAAACCACTCCTTCTAACTGGTCTTCAAAAAAATTTATGAAAGAGTGCTGATAGTTCGTGACATCTGAAATTTAGACCTTTGGGAGGAAGATGCATTTTCAGATGTTGCAATATTGGCTTTAGTAAAGTTTACAACGCATGCAAAAGTAAAATATTCGCAAAGCTGAAAGATCGCACTGATTCAGGATTTCCAAAATTGGCACTTTTGATGGTTTTGATTTGACCATATTTTGTCATGAAAGGTGTGGCTTTTGATTGGCTATTTATGCAATTCCTTCTCGATCAGTCCAAAACGAACAACACTACATTTACGCCAAACACTCTATAGAACTTATGCTTTCAGAAGAAGAAAAATATGGCCCTATTTGGCTTACCTGAAATCAGCAAAACCTGTTCCAAACAGTTTGCAAACTGATCAAGCGGAGCTGAAATTGCTGTTTGCAGCAATCTGTTATTCAAGCTGCAGATTGGTATCATCAGTAATACACAATCTGCCAAAATGCGCCAACCAATGAGAGATAGCTAAAAAGGGGGGAGGAAAAGTCTAAGAAAATCAACAAGAATACTTCCGAAGTACGGTGCTTGTGTACACGCACCGTACATCTCGAATATCATTCGTTTTGCTCACTCCCGTAATTGTCAATACCACAAGACACGGCCTTCACATCTTTTGTGACTTCGAGTCACCCTGGTTAATATCAGCTAACTAGTCTTTTAGATGTGATTTTTTTATACTTTATATTTGGGGTGCTAAGGTGAACCTCCCCGGGCCAGCGAAGCTAGCCATCACATCATCCATCCGTTTAAAGTTCCGATAGGCAGTGTCATATATCAGATTGCAAAACAGAACTTGAAATTCTTGATTTATTGATATCAAAAGTTGTCCTTAAAAGTCTTCAGAGCATAGTTGAAAGTTACTGAACAGCATTCTAACCACCTTGTAGTATTATTGCCTGAGAAGCGTTCTGCTCCCAAATGGTTAATGCTGTTAATTCCGTATTTTCAAGTTGCAGAGGAGCGGTTCTCTTCCATTATAGATTTGGTTCAATGTGAGGCGTTTCACTTCTTCGTCATTTCAGAGGTTTGACTATTCGGTGCGTGCTCTTTGTTGTGAACGGATTTCTGTGATATGGTGCGAGTTGTGGCCAAATGTCAAACGTCTTCCTAATCTAAGTCTTAAATCCTGATGAAAGGTGGGACTGAGTTTTATTCGAGTGTTTATAGTAGTAATGTTCCATCTTGTTGTCTAGGGGATCATTTAACTTTTGGGGATGATTTGTGGCTGAGGGAGGCGTTTTGTTGACGAAGCAAACTGTGCATGGCTAGTCTTATTCTTGGTGAAGAAAGCCGGTTACGTAAGTTTTAGATGTTGACTTTGCACGTTCAGCATTAGTCTGTGACGTTGTTGGTAGAAAAGCTGCATTATTTTCGTTCACTAGTAGTTGCTTGATGTTCGGGCAAGTTTGCAGCTTTGTATTCACGCAACCTATGGGATAGACTTAAGAAGACCTGGTTTAGAGAACGACCTATGATGTTCGGTTATTTGGCCTCCGTAGAGTAATTGTGTCAGTTTCTAATGAGCAATATACCAAAGTCATAATCATGTGACGGGTTTTGAAATAGCCAATGCGTTCAGAATTATTGAGAACTGTTGGTTGAGGGACTGAAGCAAAGGTTCCAAACTAGCCATGATTAATATATTACACAAGGAAATTATCACATCACGAATCAATTAGAGTGCGTGAGTTTTCAATATTTGATTTTTGTTGCCCGTTTGGAAAATAAAGCTATTGGACAGTCTTAGATTAGCTAATTGAAACGATAAAAGAAGGTCTAAAAAGGATCTTGGAGTTATCTATCATTGGCTTGTCTTACACGCACCTTCTTTCACAGTTATGCATTTATGAGGCTGATGGGAAAATTGACAACCATGCCCTCAATTTTGTGTACGTTGTCGCCCTTTTAGTTCTTCGTTTTGGTAACTAGTTTTGTGGACAAATTGCTCAATCGTTCATTGATGTTTGATTTTCTTGTGAGTCTGCAGAATCATCCTGAAAACTTTGTGTCCATTTTTCTACTCATGTGTTCCACTGATGTGACATGTTCAAGAACTAAAATGCAGCCAAATTACAGTATAATCTCAAACAATGCTACATCAATTTTCAATTGACTCTTAACATTAAGTTTGCAATCTTGTGGGAGCAAAAATAGTTTTGCTCATTAAAGTTATTGTGGCTCTTATTTGTAAGAAAAACATCAAGAAACACCATTCTGGAGCTAAAATTCCCATTGAAATATGAAACTTACAAGCCCTGGCTAGCTTTCTTTATCGTGATCATTTCTTAAAGCTCTTACCTTGGAGCGTTTGGGCATTAACCAATATGCCAATTTAGTCGCTCAAGTCGTGATTGTCAAAGTCACTAAAGTTAGTGAAACAGCGGGGGAAGACAAACGAACCCGAAACCTCTCAGATATTATCACAGTAAATCCTCCCTTTTTCGTCCCTCTGAATCAACAAATAGTTGGCGTTTCTCTTCATGTAGAGCTTCGGTACAATCACAAAGAAGCGGTGCTCTTCATTCGTTCAAGTCGTGATCTACAGTACAGAGTGAGCGAACGTGAGTTCTACGAGGCTGCCACATTCTCCATTTCTTGTTCAGAACCTAGATATATGCCGTTTCTGTTGTAAGTTTCACCTTACGTAACTTGGAAGAGTCTGATCTTGTCTGAATATTTGGCGCCAATGTCAGTGCGACGTTTCTTGGATCAGTAGATCAAACTGAACAAACGGTTACACCTTTAAAAAATGCCTTGTTGAGGCTCCTCTGGGATTGAAGAAGGCCTCTGCATTTGTCCAAGCCTTAAATAAAGACATTTTCAGAGATTTCATCGCACTTGAGAGACGCGCAGTCTTCAGCGTCGTAACTATTCAATTGCTTGAAACTTCCCTCGAATCCACACCTCATTTAGTTTGTGGGACAAAATGGAATGATGCAGCAAATGATGTAACTGTTTAAAGGCAATCCAGTCTTTTTACGCGTTTGAGCCCATCAGTTTCCTAAAAAGCATCGTACAATGTTTCAATGAAATGCGAAAACAATTTGATCATTTTTATTTTACGACTCACATTTTGGGACATAAAAAGCATTGTCAGCTCTTCCCCTTCCGGCGAGTATCTATGGATACCACTTTATCCCCGGATGTCCAGGATGCAAAATCTTGTTATGCCAAATCAAAAAAATACTTTGTTTCGACCTCGTTCGATTGATCTATTTCAAAACATTGCACTTAGATATACTTTCATATTAATGGACACCAATTTATAGACATATCAAATGTATACATTTAACAATGGCCAGCAACTTCTTACCTGAATTCGTGTGTTTTATTGCATATAAATTCGATATTACAACTACTAATACTCCTTTCAAGGTGTACACCTTCGTGGAAAATGAATTTTGAGTCCTCGATACACGAGGGATACACGATTTGGATTAGAAGGTTTCTATTTAACAGACTTATGAATTAGGCATTCTCCCATTACATGATTTTTTTCAATTATAATAGTAATAATAATAATAATAATAATAAACTGGGAAGAAGCACGGCAGATTGCTGAGCAAACCACTCGTGACGTGCCGTGAAATCGATTTCTGTTTCTTGACATTGTGTGACCCAGGGTACTAATTACACATAAGATTTTGAAACCATTAGCCAAAAACAACACAAACGCATTATAATTCAATAATTTAATTTGGATTCGGCTCAATCGGCCCATTTTTGGTAGAGGCTGACTCACAAAGCACCCTCTGAAGTGCAGAACCTAAACCATATTTCGTGTAGCGCAAAGGGGCTATTGCTGTCAATAGATACGATTTCCTTTGATGAATCAAGTGCTTCTCCTTTTCCAGGCTCACCGCACAACTGAAGAACATCCAGATAATCCTCGGGGTCGATCGACCCTCGAGAGAGAACAACAGCAACATGCCTCAGTGGGTCGACTAAAAATTTGAAATTCAATTCGTAAACATATATGTGTGTGCGTGTATTTGTGCCTTGTGGGTTGTCAAGAAGGCCGATCCGGAAAAGCCGGTTTTTCTCAACTTGACTCGGTCTCTCCGAGGCATGTTTTGGTTGATTGACCACCAAGAGTCGAACAGTTGTGTTAAACACGGTGCTTCAGCATCAAGAGCCATGTCAAAGAAGATAACGTGCTACCCTGGGGAGTTATAACCATCGAAAATCCAGACAGGACCACGCCATTACCCTCGATTGAGATCAATCATCATGGGCTGTTTGCCAGAAAACAATTTTAGCCGCCAACAATGGCTTGTCATTGTTACGTTTATCGTTGTAAACTTTTGCAACGCTATGTGCGTTTCCATGCAGGTAAGAAGATCCATTCAAGTGTACGTGCATTGGACTCTTCGGGGCAAATAGTTTTGCGTAAACTTGAAATGCAGCATTGACTAGTTTGGCTATTTTGCGAACTAACAAAATGGTTTACCCTTTGCCCGCGACAATTAACTTTTAAGATTCTGCTTGCCACTAGCTAAAAAAAACAATTGTTCCAAATCAGTATTTTTTGACATGTTTCAAATGTCTTTTGAGTAACGTTTCAAAACCTCGTGTTAGATCGGCGTCCCCTGAAACAAAATGAGCCAATCACTTTTCTTTTTGTTCTTGGCATGATGCAAGAAGAAAGTTCAGGATTCAAACGTGGTTGCTCCATTCTTAGTTGTAGCTGTCTTAAAAGCCGGACCGTTAAAATAACGCATCCCTTACTGAGGGTCGAGTTCATTGGCCTGAGCAAGGGCCTGGGAATAATAGCTAGTTTATGCTTTGGCCAAATGAGGTATCTTCAACAGAGTGCTCAGATACTAGAAATAAGGTGGCAATTCAGGTTTCAAATTATGACCAAACATTGACAGTTTTCCACATATTGAAAATGTAACAAAAAATGAACTAGAAGCTGTTTTACATACTATTGTGAGCTGATCTGTCGTGTCTGGGGACAAGATTGAGGAGAATCATTGCATGTGAACTTGATGTTTCGAAAAGAGTGAAATGCCTTCATAGAGAATTAGAAAGACGCATTTTGAGCTTCATTGATATAATGGAACAATTTTCGTTTGCTGTCTATGAGGTGTTGACTCTGCACCAAGAAAAGATAAGCTAAACACCTTTGCTGTGAATTGAAGAGACCAAACCTATTATTTTAGCCAAATGATATGGTCATATACTAAATACAGCATTCGGATACTTATGCCCCCTAATATCTTTATTTGCACTATTGCCTTGTGGAATGATTTGCCCCATAAAGTTCTGGCTCTCCAGTTCGGCAAACTGTTGCGTCACAAGGCTTTCCATTCTGCCAGAACCATTCGATTAGCCTGGAAGCTGGTAAGCTAATTTTTATGAATCTAACGAATAAACAAAAAATGCTTATTTAGTAAGAGTAAGGCTTTTCAATACCGAAAAAAGTAACGTATTACCGTTACCATTAATTGAAAAGAAAAAGTAGCCCGTTACCGTTACCTTTTACAAAAAGTAACGTGTCACCGATGCCGTAACTTTTGGAGGAAAAATATGGCTAAAAACTGCAAGAGCAGTTTATGCGGTTTTTCTTATTTCAATCAAACATTAAAAACATGACGTGAAACAAACGACGAGGGTACAAGGGTGCAAAGACTTGAGGATTAAAGGGTTCTTTGCTTTTAATGTTTTTTCTCTTTTACTAAACATATTGACAAGATTTTTTTTCATCTTTCTTTGCAAGGTTTGAAAAAAGTAAACATAATACAAGTTTTCCACACTTGCATGTCGTACCACAACTCATATTTCTCATAGTCTTCACACGGTTCTTTTTGTTCTTTTACGAGATATTTCCCCGCTTTTTCTCCTTCGACACTGCCACTACAAAAAGACGTTCTTAAGTTTGTACATTTAAATAAACAACTTTTAATGATTTGTGGACAACTTTCCCCGCTTTTTGACTTCGCTTGGACCATCGCACATTCTTAATTCCTGCCAGCAGACTTCGTATGCTTCCACTCACAAGCTTTTTAGTACATATTCATGGAAGTTTGAACAAAAATTGGGAAGGAAACCTTTTTGTGCGCCACTCCACATTCTTTTTTACTTCCAACATATTTCTTCCTCTCTTTAAAAAGTAAGTAACGTTAACGAAAAGGCTAAGGAAATAGAAAAAAACGTTCTGTTACCGCTTTACCGGCAACGTTACTGAAACAAGTGTGTTTGCAACTAGTGTGTGCAACTATTAGAGTAAGGGTTGGACCAAGAAATATGCAATTCACGATCATAATCAATGAAAAAGGAGTTATGTTATTCATATTAGATAAGTGCGCGAATGTTTCTTTTATATTTGTATTACTTAGAATCGTAGGCATACAATGGACACTTCTTGGTTCACGAGAAACCGAGCCCTCAAAGGTATTGCTATTCAAAAGGCAAGATCTTGCTAAATTACTTGATCAATTAAGACAGAAAGAAAGAAATAAAGAAAACTCAAACCCATAATTCAAAATAGGAACTATCATTTGGCTTTGGTCCTACCTTTGCCTCAGATATTCAGGAATCTAGTAATGACTAACCTTTGTCTTTCAAGAACTTGTGAATAACAGGTTACTATCTTTCCTAGAATAATTACAATTAAAATCAAATATGCCTGAGTGCCCAATAAACAATGAAATACTACAATAGATCACTGCCTTTGATTTATTGAATCAAGCGCAGTTTTGGGCACTGACACCAGCTGGTATGAAAGTTAGGGCCTAACACAATGAAACAGACAGACTCATTTATTTATCATGTTGTCCAATTGTATGCTTGACTACGACGGCAACAAATCTAGAGCAAGTTTTACTGAAAGGGGAAACGAAAAATCTAGAACCACGTTATGAAGCATTCTGTTAGAGAAAAAAAAGATTGGAGGCCCAACGGGCACATTTTGAGAGATTTCAGATGATTTGCACTTGATTATTGTATTTTCAGTATTAGTAGTAATGTCAGCATCTCTTCTTATGCTAATGATACAAAATTAGTTTGCCGCGTAGGAATGGTTAAAATTCCGGTTGTCTGGTAGGTGTCCTAGACCAAATCTCCCCCTTGAGTAATCAAAGAGCAGTACGGCATTGAATGGAATGGAATTACGCTCAATGACCTTTGGGACGAAGCCTTTAGACTCTCCACTAGTAGATGATGAAGGTCAGGGTATTCAGCATCAGGTATCGTCCTTGAAGATTGAGGTGAAGTCATCCAAGTTAATGGAAAGTTCGATGAGCATATCCAGGTGAAAGTTGGCAAAGCCTTTCAAACAAATAGGCCCAATCAAGATCCTTGTGGGACTCCACTTGTCAGGGTCATTACTCAGAGTGGATGTCACTGACAAGTGGGGTCCCACAAGGATCAGTACTGGGCCCATTGGTGGATTTGAATTTCATAAACAACCTGCCACGTGGGTTGAAGAATGACATAGGAATCTTTGCTGATGATACCAAACTGATGTCTGAATCCTCCAGCAATGGTGCCATTTGATCACTAGAGGACGATATTAACAAGGTCCATGCTGGTCTATTGAGTGCAAGATGGAGTTTAGTACCACCAAGTTCTCTGTCATCCACATGCGGAAACGCAACAAACTACACACCTACAGACTATGAAATGAAGCTCTTCCGAGCGTAGAAGAGGAGACGGACATCTGTGTAATTGTCGAGAGGAGTTTAAGATTTAGTCAACACTGCAGATCAGTTGGCAGTAAGTGCAATAGCTTTACTGGACGGGTCAAGAGGTCATTTTTCTACAACATGTACATCCTCCCCCCCATCTGGACTATGCTTGCCAAGTGTGGTCCCCGAGGGGAAGGACAGATGTTAACATGATGGAATCTGTGCAAAGGCGATTCACTAAGCTCATCTTTGGAATAAATGACATGAGTTATGAGGAAAGACTATCTGTAATCAGCATTACAACCCTTGAAGTCAGAAGGGGAAATACTATATCTAGATGTGGTCTTAACCTATAGGATTTAGAATGGAATCGACAAGCTGGGTCAAGATCCCTTCCTGTTGGTGAGAGATGTCCATTACATGGCTACCAAAAAGTCTCAAGAGGACAACTTTGCAGCTCCAAAGGCGACCTCTCGTGTCAAAGTAATCATTTTCTCCTCAAGAGCCATATCAACTTGGAACAAGCTTCCATTTGAAGTGCAAACATCATCTAGTCTGAACCCTTTTAAGAAGTCTTCAAAATCATTCTTGTTTTCTTAAATTTATATTAGAATGTTCTCTCCATACACAATTTGTGTTCTTAGGACTTAAATACAGACTTGCTTACAAATGGTTGAATCTATCGCACGTTTAAGTCCAAAGATAGTATCACGATGCTAACTCGACACAAGTTGATTGTTCAGCCACATCTTGAATATGCTTCACCCATTTGGGCTCCAATGAGTTCAGCAGGTTTGCAAAAGCTCGAACAAGTCCAAAGATGTTTCACTAGGAACATCACAGGAATGAGAGAGCTCTCGTATTGGGAGAGACTAAAAAAGTTGGGACTGTACAGTGTTCAGAGAAGGTACGAAAGGTATCTGATACTGTACGTCTTCAAAAGCATTCATGAGCTTTGTCCCAACCCAGGATTTACGGTCAATTGTAGTGACCGTAGAGGCTTAATGTGCGTTTTGAGAGCACCTAAAGGCCCACGAGAAGCCAGGCTTGTTCGAATAATGAAGTCCAACTCTCTTCTGTCTCGGGCTCCTTCATTGTTCAATTTGCTATCTTCAAATATTCCTAGGGCGTGTGTAGGCCTTTTTGATCCGGTTGCATTTTTCAAGTCAGACTTGGACAACTTTTAAGTAGCATTCCAGATCAACCCTACATTCAAGGACTAGCTCGGTCGGCCAACTCTGATTCGTTGGTCGATCAAATAATGCATGGAAATAAAGGTTATCTTAAATGAAAAAAAATCTGGTCCTGAACTGCTGGGATTCCAATCCCAGTAGCGTCAAGGAAGTCCGCAAAAACAGATCGTTTTCACATATCCTTAGTACCATAGAGTAGAGTCACCAAGTTAGAATTTTGCTTCAGAAATTACAAATATAGCTTAAACAAGTACGTATGTTTTGCTAATTTTTTATAATGTGGACAGTTGTCCTGGAGCCAAAGCTTATGCAGATCCTTTTTTTCTTGGAAAAGACTTTCGTTTTTTCGATCACAATTCATTTAATTAAAAATTAGAATGGAAAAGCAAAACATGAACTAGCCTCGTGTACATTTTCTTGAATGGAATTACTGTAATCAATGCGTTCAACTATCGACGTGAAAAGTTGGAACATAGCTTTACTTAATATTGTCTACATCAAATCACTCATAATGCCATGATTTTTCGCAGCTTGGGAAAATGCACAATCGGTCATTAACTGCATAGAAATGCTGTTCGATCATGGGGCATAAAAATATCAGAAAAGTTTCCACTTCGTCATTTGATCTTCAACTTGTTCTCGATTAATTCAGCACGAGTTAGCGCAAGTAGTCTGCACTGGACCTTGTATTATTGCCTAAAGCATCTCGGCTGAAAACGTCAGTCAAATAGCGTCGATGCGTTACAATCTGCGTAATGGAATGTTCTCTTGATTTAACCAAACAATTCTGATTTTCCAAATGCTTGAAATAAATGATATTTTGATTGCCCATGAGCACCAGACCCGTAACGAGATAGAGTGCGCTACATGCTTTTTTTTTATCAAAGAATCATCTCACAATAAACAGCCAACTGATTAATCAATGTCAATAATAAGCGGTCTTTTTACTACTCATACCTACTGAATGTAGCTCTGAAAAAAAAATCTATTTTTCAAGGCTTGGGCCAAATTTTGACCTCATTTGTGACTCAGCAGATTAACTATGATACTCCAAAAGTCCAATGGATCGTATCTAGGCTCTAGTTGACTCGAAAGCAAATGATAGATCTAATTCTATGGGTCAAAATTCAAAATTTGCCCTCATAAGGGCGCCATCTAACGGTGAAATGTTAAGAATAAGGTTAACAATCACGAAATTGTGATAAGATGAGCAATTGTTTACAATTGTGTTTAATCTATAGAAAATCGGAAGCACATAGTAAACGTGGCCCGTTTGAAAGCAGTCCTTACTAGTCCTTACCCTTGGAAATTAGGTTTAAGTCAGTATTTCATTTGGCAGAAACTTTAAAGGGAAAAAAAACCTGATGAATCCGTTTGGCTTTTCATCATTTTCCAAATCCCTCCATCCAAAAAAAAAATGCTGTCGAGACATGTGTCACAAGAACGACAAGAAGAATGAGTTTAGGGTCAAGGATAAGTGAGCGACTAATGATCAAAATAGAACTTTAACGACGAATCCAGTATGAAACACGAACCGTCGAACGGAGTCTTCTTCCTACGTTCTCGGAAATTCTTTAACATCCAAATCATCAACAAGTGTTCTTTCTCACAAATTCCGCATCGATGAAAGATATATGGCGTTTAAACGACGCTCAAAAGTCGGACGTATCTTCTCGGGATAAAACTCAGCGGTGAATGCATTTGTCAGTAAATTGAGATGACAAGAACTCGACGACATAAATTCGTTGCACCAGGAAAGGAGTCACGATAGCTAAGTTTTACGTTAACTGGGCTATACTCTTTATAAAAGCTGTTCAGAGTGGAAAACTCTTTGCATTTAAATACATTTTCCTCAAAGCAATTAGGGCTGCAAAAAAGGTAACGTTACCGTTAGAGAACAACCAACCTTAAAGAACTGAAGGGCCACCTATTCTTGTTTATAATCCATACTATTTTTTACAGGCCCCCTTTTATCCCCATGAAGCCGAAAAGAAAGGGTGTGTTCCATCTGAATATGGCCTCGTTTTCGGCATTTTCGAGCTGACCGTGTTTTTGGTGAGCCCGATCATTGGGGCCAACTTGAACCGTTTGGGCATGAAGACCACGCTCAATGTGGGGATTGCCACTGTTGGAGTCACCTCCATTCTCTTTGGTCTTTTGGACCGCATCAACGACGGCAAAGTCTTCTTGGGACTCTCCTTTGCCCTGAGGTAATGTATCAAAAGAAATGGTAAGAAGGAATATTACGACATGGGCCATTAGCCAAATACCCTGACAAGTACCACGTGAATACAGTACAGTACATTGTCCTTATTTCTTTCAGAATCATCGAGGCCTGCGGCAATTCCGGTTTCCTAACCGGCAGTTTCAGTATGATCGCCAAAGAGTTTCCAGACAAAGTGGCCACCATGTTTGCCGTCTTGGAGACCTTCTTCGGGATCGGCATGATCGTTGGACCCACGGTAGGCGGGGCCCTGTATGAGTTGGGCGGATTCACCCTGCCCTTTGTTACCCTTGGAAGCGTGTTGGTATGCGCCGCCATCTTTACCTCATTGGTGTTGCCCAATGCTCCTCCCGCCATTGAGGACAGCACCAACAAACCTAGCATAGCTCAAGCACTCAAGGTGCCTTCCATTGTTCTGGCCTCGTATAGCGTCTCGTGTGCGGCTGCCAGTTTAGGCTTTCTTCAGGCCACCCTTGAGCCGCATTTACGGGAATTCGAACTCTCGCCATTGTTGATTGGTTGCTTGTTTGTCATCAGTGGAGCTTGTTATGGTAAACGCTTGGTTTCAATTGTGATTTTTTTTTACTATTATTGATGACGACGAGAGACTTTGAAAATACTTTGGGTTGAGAGGTGAAGTGGCTAAATTATATACTCTTGGAAAGGCAAAATATGAAACGTCAATTTTGAATAAGAATTGAATGTTCAGTTAAACGTTAGCGAAAATTGCTACTTTTGGA
>NC_081451.1:846560-846897 GCF_007210705.1 Tigriopus californicus
CTCCACCTTCTGGAGCACCCACCGGCTACGGACCATCAAGGACAAACTCACTGCTACTTTCAGCTTGAGCCGGCGGGAACGCGTGACGACTCTTCTGAACATCGGGGAGCTCGGCGACCAGAGGCCCTCCGAGCTGATGGACGAGATGCTAGCCTTGCTCGGCGACGAAACCAAGAACTTCCTCTTCGAGGAGCTGTTCCTCCAGAAGATGCCGGAGTCCATCTGACAGCACCTGTCCGGAGAGAACAATTTCGACGATCCTCGTGCAGCCGCAGCCCAAGCAGATGCCATGTGGACGGCGTCCAAGACCGTAACCAACAGGCACGACGAGATCAAC
>NC_081451.1:846933-847573 GCF_007210705.1 Tigriopus californicus
ATCCCCCATTTCATGTTGTAAGCGTAACTTTGGCCATTTTCTCGACTTCTTAAAGTAAATCCTCATTTTAATTCAATTCTTGAGGATTTTTTAACACTTATTGCAAATATTAGATAATAATAAATATTAGATTAGATAATTTAAATATTAAAGATTGCTTTATTTGCATTTAAATCCAACAATTACGCCAAGGTGTAATGGTGATGTTCCTGGGTGGAAAACGTTGTGGGCAATTTTGGTTTGCTCAAATTTATATTCGGTAATTTTGCGAGAATCTGGAATAATACCTGAATATCAAAAGAATGCACCCAAATAGCAAAATTTTTAAAGTAAAGTTCAAAGTAAAAACTTATCAATTCCATACCATTTTTTCAAAGTCTATAGTGACTACTAGAGATGGCCACAATATGCAGTTGTGGCGACCCTGATCATGTGGTCGACTGAACTAGTAGAACGAGTTTCAGCTCTGGTTTTCTCTTTCCGGTTTTGTGCACACTTCTTTCGATCGGAGGCTAATAAAGTCGTTCGCTCACACAAAGTATTCTGTCCGCTGTATTGGTGACCCCGACCCTCGAAAACGACATTTTCGAGTGAACAAGCCGCCGGAGCATTCCACGAACCACCTCAAAATGCCGAATGA
>NC_081451.1:847613-849577 GCF_007210705.1 Tigriopus californicus
GAACCACCTCAAAATGCCGAATGACGAAGACATTCAAGACCAGTTCATCGCGGCCGTCAGCCCCAAACTCCCGACATTTTGGCCCACGCGGGCCAGAGTTTGGTTCATCCGTGCCGAAGCCGAGTTCAGCCTCCGGAACATCACCCAGGACGAGACCAAGTGGTCACTCGTCGTTGCCGCCCTCGACGAGAACACCGCTGGACGAATCCTCCACCTTCTGGAGCACCCACCGGCTACGGACCATCAAGGACAAACTCACTGCTACTTTCAGCTTGAGCCGGCGGGAACGCGTGACGACTCTTCTGAACATCGGGGAGCTCGGCGACCAGAGGCCCTCCGAGCTGATGGACGAGATGCTAGCCTTGCTCGGCGACGAAACCAAGAACTTCCTCTTCGAGGAGCTGTTCCTCCAGAAGATGCCGGAGTCCATCTGACAGCACCTGTCCGGAGAGAACAATTTCGACGATCCTCGTGCAGCCGCAGCCCAAGCAGATGCCATGTGGACGGCGTCCAAGACCGTAACCAACAGGCACGACGAGATCAACATGACGCGGAAGAACCCAGTACCAGCGCCGAGAAAAAAGCAGACGTCCAAACCCCGCTCAACCCCCTCGGAGAGTACAAGCACAGATCTGTGCTGGTATCATGCCACGCACGGGGAAAACGCCAACAAGTGCAAGCGACCTTGCGCTTTCTTCTCCCAGGGAAACGACACAGCCGGCCGTCAGTAGCGTCGACGGCCGGCGCCAACACATCAAAACGCTTGCTCTACGTTCACAATCGTCACTCTGGACGCCGGTACCTCGTCGACACAGGCGCCGAGGTAAGCGTCATACCTGCATCTGCCCACGACAGGCGAAACTCTTCCCCAGCCTCGACCCTGGTAGCCGCGAACGGCTCCAATATTCACGCCTACGGGAGGAGGAGTATCGGTCTCTGCCTGGGCAACCGTCATTTCAATTGGGAATTCACCGTTGCCGACGTTTCACAATCTCTTTTGGGTGCGGACTTCCTCCGTTTTTATTCCTTGTTGGTTGACCTCAATCACAACTGCCTCGTCGACGCATGCACGCTCTCTTCCATCACCTTGGGACAGATTTCGGGAAATGTCCCTCACCTCAACTCAGTTCAGGCAGCGGATGACGACTACGCCCGCCTACTTTCCGAATTCCCCGAGGTCGTCCAACCCGCCTTCCACTCCAAAACCGCAAAGCATGGAGTTGAACATTTCATTCACGTGCCCGTCGCCTCCCTCCCGATAAATTGGCTTTCGCCAAGGCCGAGTTTCGGAAGATGGAGGAGATGGGCGTCATCCGGAGGTCAAGCAGTCAGTGGTCATCTCCGCTTCACATGGTTCCAAAGGGCTCCAACTAGTGGCGCCCTTGTGGTGATTATCAAAGACTTAATGACGTCACGGTTCCTGATCGCTACCCGGTCCCGCACATCCAGGATTTCACCGCAAACCTCGACGGATGCAAATATTTTACAAAGATTGATTTGGTCCGCGGATACCACCACATTCCAGTTCACCCAGAAGACGTGCCCAAGACCGCCGTTATCACTCCCTTTGGCCTCTTTGAGTTTTTGAGGATGCCATTTGGCCTGAAGAATGCCACCCAGGCTTTTCAGCGCTTGATGGATACCGTTCTCCATGGTCTGGACTGTGTGTTTGTCTACCTGGATGACATATTGGTGGGGGGCAAGACCAAACGGGAGCACCTGGCACACGTCAGAAAGGTACTCACGCGTCTCAAAAATGCTGGGTTGGCTATCAATCTCGCCAAGTGTCAATTTGGCCGGTCGGAGCTCGAATTCCTCGGGAATCACATCTCAAAAGACGGAGTCAGGCCGTTGCCGTCCAAAGTTCAAGCCATCGCCTCAATAACCCAGCTTCAGGCATCGACTTCTCCAAGATGGCCCAACTGCAGACAGTGGACGTGGAAACAAATCTTTGGCGCACCTCT
>NC_081451.1:850719-853881 GCF_007210705.1 Tigriopus californicus
TGTGGCGACCCTGATCATGTGGTCGACTGAACTAGTAGAACGAGTTTCAGCTCTGGTTTTCTCTTTCCGGTTTTGTGCACACTTCTTTCGATCGGAGGCTAATAAAGTCGTTCGCTCACACAAAGTATTCTGTCCGCTATACAGTACATATAATATGCCAGCAAAAAAGATAAGCTCTGAAAATTAAATTGAAGAAAATGCGTTAAACTCGAAAAAGAGAGTTAATGAAGATTCACTGCAAATAAAAAAACATGAAGTATCCTTATTATAAATGTTTATTTGCGAGAATACATCTCAAAGGACATTACATGGCTTTTAATCGATAATCACACAAATAAACCTGCTTTATGCCATAAAAGGTAAGGTGTATATTTTAGGCGTACCCAGTGATGACTCTTGTCCATTTGTTTCAAAGTAACACATGCGGATGGCAGAAAATGGCGCAAAGGTTTCGGCATGAGAGTTCGCAGCACGTCTCAAGCAAGGAAGGTGCCAAAAAAATCGTTTGTAACTATGCTGTGTATTGTCACACACTGGAAGGCTTACCTTGGCAAGATTTTAAAACTCTTGGAAATCTTATCAATTATGGAACCAGATTTGGCAATCCATTCAATTTTTCTCCCATTTTAATCTCTGCAAGGTTTGAAGAGGCGCACTTTTCATCATGTGAATTTAGTAATATTTTTGGTGACAAAATTTACTCATAAAAACTAATTTTCTGAATTAAACAACCTTTCTGAGACAGAAGCGTTCAAAATTTTAGAATTGACAAAATCCGTGAAACGTGAAAACAACCCTAACTTACAATGCTTTTGTTTGCGTGATATGTTTTACCTTTACCCAATAATAAAGCTGCCTGTCCATTCTTTGTTTCTGCAGGCGTGTCTGCACCTATTTGGGGAATTTTTTGTGATCGGAAGCCACCCAAAATTGCCTCGTTCGTTGGAGCTCTGTTCATTGGAGGTGGGTTCGTCTTCATGGGACCACTTCCTTTCATTCCAATCAAGAAGAGCATCCCATTGATTGTGGGAGCACTTCTTCTACACGGTAATTGAGTATATATTATCTGCAAAAACATATATCAATAGTTGCATACGAATTCGATGGAATTTGGAATGTTTACCTTTTTGATCTCAAAAGGCTAGCTTTCATATGAATGTCACAATCAAGGCGAGAACTCAAAAATGTCAATTTTTCTAGCTTAAACAGACACTGGCACAAAGGGCATTGGAACTGCATTTATTTGGTATCATCACATTGTTCAATCAAATTACTAGCCATTCAGACCCTCAATAGTTTTTTATTACTATGGGTTAAAAAAGGAGCGAATTCGACGTTGGCACGAAATATAATCCTTATATGTGTCCACATTTGCTCAAAGCATTTTCATTCATTTGCCACCACTTTGATGCACTTCAAACCATCTAATCTGATATGTTTGCCCTTAATTGAATTGAAAAATAGCGTTGAGTGCTGAATTCATGTCCGGGCTCGTTCAAGAATTCTTGGATTGTATTTCAAGGAATCGGATTGGGGGCGCAGGTTGTGTCTGGGTTTGCGGATGCTCATAGACAAGCCATTGCTGCTGGACTTCCCGACAATGTTGACACTTATGGTCTGATTTCGGGACTGTGGACATCCGTGTTTGCATTGGGAGCGTTCATCGGTCCGACCGTGGCTGGAATCCTGTTCGACGCCATTCACTTCCCATTGGCCACCCTCTTTGTCATCATAGCCGAGGCCTTAGTGATCGTTTTCATAACCATTTTTGTTGCCGTGGACATGCTTAGGTATGTGAATTTGAAAACAGCAAAGAATGCGAGTTTTAGATTAGTATGTTCCATTTCGATCTAGATCTAAATCAAATTTGCTCCAACTGTTGCAAAACAGGATTTTTTTATGGAAGATTCAGAAAGATTTGCTTCACAATTACATGTTTCCTTTGTGTCGCTATTTAGTGGAGATCCCGATCAGAATGTTAAAATGTTTTTTTTTTCAAACACTATCGAGCTTTAATTTCAGTTTGGAAAAAACGGTTTATAAAATTCTGCACTTTGATGGACATCAAGTACCAACTCACTGGATTTATTCACTTTCAGAGCAAGGTCCGCCCGAAATCAGGCCATTGCGTCAACTTCTGCTGATGAAGAGACTTCTACCCTCCTTGATCAGGATGGGGAGAGTGGCTACGGCTCCGTGAATGACACTGCTCAACAAAGGCGAGAAAGGATGAGGTAGGGAGGTCTGAGAGGGTGCCTAGGATCCCCAAACTCATGTGCATATGTTCCAGGTCTCGGAATACCAGGACCCGGAAATACTCGGAAGTGCTGTCGACCAGCATGGCAGGCAGTGTGGCCCGGTCGGTCAGCATGGCCTATCCACAGTTCATGATGCCTGGAGTGGCCAATTCCTACAGGTAGGAAGCAAAACAAGTCAAAAAAGGTTCTGACACATTACCAGATCTCGAAGCAGGGGGGCTTGGTGTTTCATTTTCCGTTGCTTAACTTTTATGCCCTTTCAAACATTAGCAGACCTTTTCCAGGTTTTTCCGATTTTCATTAAAAAGAAGAAGAGTCTAGAAAATTGCTCAGCAGATGCACTGAAAAGACACTGATACACTTAACATTTTGCACTTGATTTACAATTTTATTTTACGATGCATCCATGCCAGGAAATAAAAAGAAAAGAAAAGAAGGTCAAAATGGAATAAAGCATGAAACCAAAATGGATCGAGATGGAATTTGCGATCTGAATTTTTCTTAATGATGAAAAAAAAGATAAAAAAGAACCATGATGTGAAAGTTGGAACAAAGTAAAAAAAGGAGAAAAAAGGACATGAAAGGAGGTCAAAAATGGGTTGGGAAATGACAATTGTGAGGCAATTTTTTCCAAGTTCTTTGATGACAATAGTGAAGGTTTCACAAACTCCCTACATAAGGTACCCCATAAACGCTTGGATTAAAGTGGAAATAGTAGTCGACGACTCTTATCTCTTCTTCTCTGTTGGTAGCCCCAACCTAGCGAAATCACCTATTCTCTTCTTCTTGTCTGTCCCCAGGGAGTACGTTCCTCCTTGGTTTCCACCTAGCACGTGTGTTGTTTACCTGCTCCACAGCTGGTTCTCATTCACACGCGCTGGTTTCTCTCTTTGGCTCTCTTGGC
>NC_081451.1:853932-939083 GCF_007210705.1 Tigriopus californicus
TTTTTTTAAATATTTTTTCCGCTTTTGGCTCCACTCATCTTTCGATGAGTACTTGAAATTGCGATTGACAAGCTTGATACGATGGAACCTCAAAAAGGGGTTTGTTTGTTTTCTTGGTCGTCATCATCCTTTCTTTATGCTCATCATTTAATACAAAATCCTTTGAAAAACAGTACCCTACTGACCACTTTTGCATGGTCGTCCAAAGCTCGATGAGAACAGATGAACTTTTTATATATTCTTTCATGCTCTTTCATGCTCTTTCATGCCCCGAAACTAAGTTATCTTATTTCATGTAATACTTTACTTCAGTCACGAAATAATAACCACATTCCAAACTATTGGAATTGGATATGGTTGACTCGCCTAGCCTAAGCTTTTCAGCCAAGAGGTCTATAGTTTGGGCTCTCTATTACAAGAGGACTAGCATGAAAAGCGACGCCTGACGGGCGCTGCCTCCAAGATGCCAAATTTTATTTATAACAAAGGAAAATATTCGGAACCACTTTTAGGTGACAATGCGTGCTCTAACCCTGCCCACGACTTTTTTCAAAAGGAGGGCAATGTGATTTAGATCTTACTCCGGTGTTTTTTTTCTTACTTTTTCGTTTGAATTTGGAACAATTCAAGAAGTATTTTCAAATATCGACGGAAAGTCCAAGTAAATCACCCAACTTCAACCGGCGTTGTCAAAAAATGGATGTCAAGTTCATTGTCGGACGAGAAGGGTTGCCCGAGAAGACTTCAGCTTGGCGTTGACATAAGATAAAAGTAACTAGCTCATTCAAAAACATCAAATACACGTAAACCATGATTTGGGCAATTTTCTTAAGCACTCATTGACAAGTTTTACTTTTACTTGACCAATCAGGCGAGACTTGACCAATCCAAGATAGCCTCACTGGAAATTCATTTTTGAAGTTGAGCGATTTACTCAGACTTTCCGTCAATAACTGAATATGCTTTGTGAATTGATCCAAAATCAAACGAAAAAGCAAGAAAAAACGCCAGAGTAAGATCTAAATCACATTGCCCTCCTTTTGAAAAAAGTCGTGGGCAGGATTAGAGCACACATTGTCACCTTAAACTGGTTCCGATTGCTTTCCATTGTTATAAAATTTGGCCTCTTGATTCTTGGAGGCTGCGCCCGTCAGGGGTCGCTTTTCATGCTTGTACTCTTCTACTAGAGAGCCCTAGTCTATATGTTAGGAAGTGTAGAACAAGGCCTACAACTCAACTCGCAGAATATCATGCATCGTTAACGTACAGCTTGCCCCTTTTTATCCCTTGGGTAAGTTAATTTAGATGCTGATTGGGGGTTTGCATTTATTGAGAAATCTTGACAAATCCGCGAAAGCACGTGTCAAAATGAAGCATAAATGCCAAGGTGTTTCGTCAATTATCCTCTTGGCGAAATGAATACATTTGTGGAAATTTATGCTCTCATTTTTCGACACTTCAAACTTTTAATTATCTGTTTTTGACTCTCCTACTTGTCAAATATTCCACAAAGTCTACGCTGGTTAAAGCTGTTTTTCAAACAAATTATTATAAGACATCTTTTCACTCAAATTTGAAACATGCTCTTTCATGAAGCTTACTCATCAAATGATGCACAAATAGGGATGGTTCGAACAACCTCGTAGCAGATTTGCAATGGACGCTAAAAGAAAAATTACTTTATTTATCTAACCTCTTTTAGTTGCTCCCCAAACCCTTGTGATTCTCATCCAAGTGTTTCGTAATTCAGAGGTAATTCCTAGGCTTACTCAAAATCATTGCTACAAAAACATGCTTTTATTTGTTGTTAACTGTCTCTTCACAAATTTAGATATCTGTATTGATCTCAAAGCTAAAAGGCACTCACTGACTAAGCACAAACACCTTTTTAGGGCACCAGCTCCTTCCATGAGTGCATTCTCCCATGGAATTGGTGGATCTGCAGTGGATCGATTTGGAGCAGACTCGGATTCTCTTCTTCAAGTCCCAGAGAATCGAGAGCTTTCGGACTAACTTGCGGTACATTTTCAGATCATGACAAGAATGATAAAGACAAGTTCAATAAAGTACTCATAAATATGTCTAAAAGTGATTGGATGCCTTTTTTATTAATCAAGCGTAGCGCTTTTTATTTGGCCCCTGCAGTTGAACCAGCACTTGGCTTTTCCAGCTTGTAATCAGATGGGAGCCAATCCTTGAAGGGATAGTCGTTGTGCATTGAAGTCTCGGCCCACAACAGATGGCGCCACCCTACATTTAGATTCGAGATCTGATCCATGTCCTCAGGGGCTAGGGCGAAGTCCCACAGCCTACAGAAAACACTCGCATAATAAAAAGCCATTCGGGATAGATACAAGAACGGAAAAAGAACCTCTTAGGCTAATCGGGGGACGCCACAATCGCCTCATAAGCTACAATAATCAGCGTTAATGCATTGTTTCTTCGATACGTCATTGCCAAGAATGCAAGCTTTTACCAGTCTCTATTCCATAATTTTTTTATACCGCCTGTGGAATGTACCCTCCAAGAAGCTTTCTGTAGTGCTGTGGAATTTCAGGATTAGTGGGTTCCTATCCCATCCATTTTTAGTTTCTCGACACCTTCAAGTTTAAATTATTTTTTGTAGCTTAAGCCTTACTTAATGTTTTCCTGAATGCGTGAGGGCGTGACAGATTTGCAGACGGCAGCACCCCCGATCTGCAGATGCCATCTCAGAACAACATGAGCCACGGATCGTCCCAGCCGTTGCGCAATATCCCTCAAGATTGGATGGTCCAAAACTTCATGACCAGTGCTTGGTGCCCCA
This sequence comes from Tigriopus californicus, assembly GCF_007210705.1. Lineage (NCBI taxonomy): Eukaryota > Metazoa > Arthropoda > Copepoda > Harpacticoida > Harpacticidae > Tigriopus > Tigriopus californicus. The sequence goes on from NC_081451.1 coordinate 856,739, forward strand.
GAGGTAATGGACCCCGTATGACGCCACGGTCTGTCTGCTGATCCCAGGGCACTATAGGCCTAATATGAAACCGAGATATCATGGGCATGCCATTGAGGGTTGGAACAACTTGAGGTACAAACCTGGAACACGATCCCGTTAATCCGGCAGAAGGCTCGGAAGTCTCTCTCCTGAAGGTAGGGGTGGCTCTCATTTTGGACCACGCTAGGCAAATGCTTTTTAGCCTTCTCCAAGACCTCCCGCACTTGTTTCATATTGAAATTGGACAGTCCAATGGACTTGGTCAGGCCCTCGTCCACGAGATCTTCCATGGCGTACCACGTCTCGATGAAATGGGACGCATCATCGGATGCGTAGTAACCTTCATCATCAAGAGGGAACAAGGTGCCCTGGGAAAAATGAGCAGGGTAACATCCGTCCGGGCGGAGGGCCACTTTTTGGCCCGAGCTGGGCACAGCCATAGGCCAATGGATCACGAAAGAGTCTACATAGTCCAATTGGAGATCCTTCAAGGTGGCCTCCAAGTCTGGTCGAACGTGCTCCGGTCGATGATTGGAGTTCCACAACTTGGCTTGGATGAAGAGTTCTTCACGCTTGACCTCACCCTGATCCAAAAGCTCCTTGAGAGCTTCGCCAATGACGTGCTCGTTATCATAGTCATTGGCGCAATCGATCAATCGATAACCGGCCCGTACAGCAGCTTGAACGGCTTGCTTGGTCACTTCAGCGGGCGATTTCCATGTACCCAGACCGATCCGGGGCATCTGTGCTCCATTACGGAGACGCACGGTTCGCTCCTCCATCCCAACGTCCTGAAAACCCGGAAGGCGTGTCATTAAAACATTGTGGGAGAATTTACGGGTCTTGTTTCTTAATGGTCTTCTTCGTGGTTACATCACGCTAATATATGCACACTGTGGTCGAAAAGCCCTATGAAATTTTCAGAGAAATATCAAAACATGTGTTGGCATAAATGTAGCTCAGAAATTCATAAGCAGCAATTTTGGTTTCATTACTTTATGGAGTTCTAGTCTCCATAAAACACTTAGTGCATGCATAAAAACATCAAAAAAACTGAAATTTTCAAAAATCTAATCAGTGAAAATTGGAAGCACACTTTGTTGGCTCATATTTTGAATTTCAATATAGGTACCTCCACCCACCACAAAAGCAACCAATAAAATGTCTAGAAAAGTACATATTGACATCTAACTTTTTGAAATGCTGATATGACCCGTCACTATCTCCGGACTCGCTTTTTAAACACTCACCGGTCAAAAACGAAACTATGAATGTCCGTCAGACCCTTGGTTCATGAACGGAATCCAAATGAAGTTCAGTTATTGTTAGCTTATCGTTCAAGTTGGGTCTTCTCAAAAACAAGTTTCAGAGGAGGAGAGGAGACCATCTGAATGATCTGGCGTACTCATTGACTCCACTGCCTCTTGAAAACATGCGTTGTAGTTGACGTAAACTTTGGTGACAAGACGAGTAAGGAAAACCGGGTCAGAGGAGACCTACTCGAAGTTTACAAGACTTGATCTACTACATTTAGCAACGAGTGCGATTTCTACCACATCTTCAGAAAAATCCTAATCATCTTATCAAAAGGATTGGGGGATGATAAATTTTGTCTGACCTGAAGCTCCGGAAGAAGGTAGTTGATACTCTCTGTCGTCACTTCATCGGTGATCAGGAGCATTGGTGGATGATATGAATGGGCAACTCGACCCTTCAAGGTTAACTAACTATCACAGGTATATGGTCGGTTTTTCATTTTATGTTAACATTCAATAACTTTCATTGCCGTATATGTTGGTTATTTGTTCGCAAGTTTTATCTTTTGTGTTTGAATGGAATATGAGAAGGGGACAAGACTTTATTCGAACGGACTGTTGATCCACCTTTTGACATACTCTCTGTTCGCTGCGTATGTGCTATCTTAAGGTAATTGCTTTAGTTCTTGATTTTGTTGACGAAACGAAAGGCTTCCAGGCAATGAGATCAGAGATTGATGTCAAAAACATGAGCCAAATGGAGTTATGGGCAAATGAAAACAGTAATTTTTTTATAAGTGTTCTGTTATGTGAATGGGGAATTCTGACTTTAACCACTGTAAGATGTAGGGGAATGCTTGGGTCAAGAATTTGCCAATTTGGAAGCGAATGGACGTAATTGGGACTCGCATCTTCGAAAAGTTATCATTTTCCAATGGTGACTGACTTTGCTTTTGCCGAATTCTTTGGATGTAAGGTGAAATCTTCTGGTTTTATTTTAATCTTAACAACTCATTTTCGTTTGGTGAATGATCACTAAACCAAAGAAGCGACGATCTTCTATGAAATCGATTGTAGGGGCAATTTGAAGTCTTTAATATTCTGGGCATCATCACGTTTACAGCACATAAAACATTTGATGTAGAGTGAAATAGAGTATATTCAATCTTCAGAGACCAAGGGAATGGTCATTGGAAAGATATTCGGGTGGGTGATGTTAGATTTGTTTCATCACCTCTATTTCTTTTCGTCAAACAACCAATTAAATTGGTTTAAACTTCGGCATTCTCTAACTTCGGTTGTTGTTAATGACTTCCACAATGGCATGGATCTAACCGTAAAGAAATATTTCCGCAGATCCAACCTCACTTTGGGAACGGACAAGTTTTTCATGGTTTGCTCTCTTGTTGATGGATTGTGCGCTAGGAATTTGTAGCAGTCGCCAGGCTTCAAATGGTCCATATTCTTCATGATATTGAAAATTTGAATCGCGTCTCCTCTTTTTCTTCGCACTTGCAGAGTTGTCAGGCCGAGCTCTTTCAGTCGAGCCTCATAAGAGCCCGACAAGCCTGCCACCATTTTGATTGCTCTCCTCTTGATCTTCTCTAGAGCTTCGATACCTTTGGCCAGCCATGGATTTCATACTTGCACGAGGAATTCCAAGTGTGGCCTCACAAAGCTTCTATGAGGATCGACGGCAATCTGTCTTGATCTCGCAGAGAGAGACCTTTTTATTTGGCCAAGGACACTGTTAGCTTTCTTGGCTTTATATGTGCTTCGATGATTACAAATCATCTGAGGACATTGGCTTGAAATTTATGTGCTGGTCTGAACGATTTATCCCTCTTACCCAGAGTACGATGCAAGTAGGATTCCATTTGTAATTGATTCTTAATCTGCTACCAAAATTTCTTATCCTGGTAGCATTTTCAACATATTTATTGACGTGAACATCCAAAATGTTGACCTAAAAAATGACGATTTCCTTTCACTTTGAATTTCCCGCCTCCTTCGCCTCTCGACTTTGACGGGGATTGCTTGTTTGACTTTGTTTGTCCGCTCTTTCAACCAATGGCAGTCTTTGTTTACAATTAGCTTACATTTTGTGACGTGACACCGCTGAGCCCTAATTGTTTATTTTCTTCTTCAAGTGTGACTGGCACCAGGTCATTGGAAATACTTGTTTCAAGTTTGAGCTGCAGCTCAATCGAACAATTGGATGATAATTTAGGCCCTTTCAAAGTTGTATCCTCACAGAATGAGCGGGTAAGCCCTCTTGTGGTAATTGATAACCAGAAAACGAGGGCTTAGTCCTTCATTCTGTATCCTTTTATATCCTGTGCTTTGAGAGGACATCACTTTTGACCTATTCGTTTGACTGACCTGAAATTTGAAATACGCAATTGCAATGATGTAAGCCAATCACACTTGAAGACCAAGGCAATGCGTTCACTCGCATAAACTCATATCGTTTATTGTAGACCCTAGCATCTCTATCCATATTATTCCAACGGGTGACATTTAAAAAATAATAGTTTGGGAATACTTGTGATGAACCGTCAAACTTTTTTATTTTGTTGATTTGGAATTGTTGTAGAAACTCGGATTAATTTAAAAACCAATTTGAACAAGCTTGATGGCTATAAAACTGGATTCAATATTTTGAAAATTCATTCATGATGGATGATTAAAACTATTGAGAAACTTAACTCATTCAAAATCACACTTGATTCAACCCGTTGAAGCAGTTTTTGAATTATTAAGAAGAGCTTTTAAAACTCACAAAACCTTACGTGGCAAAGCGTCTGCCAAGAGTCGGCTATGGATTATTGATTCTCAAAACAAATCGTTCCCAATGTTGTAAACATCATTGTGAAAGATGGACTGACTGATGTGTATACTGACTCAAGCAAGTGCAGCCACGGACTTCTAGAAATGTGGACTGTGACGGAAGCAAAGAATCTTCTCTCCTAAACCGTTCACTTTATTTCGAATAAGTACTTCGTACGACCACAAGATCTTGTTGATCAGATATACTTGGTCTAATTTGAGTCCAAAACTATACTTAGGGAACTCAGGAGATATGGTCAAAGGCATGTAGTAAACGCACCTTAAAATTCGAATTTGATGAGCTACCTAACTAAGCTTTTAAGAACATAACTTTGAAACAAAACACTTTACCAAAAAAAAGGATAAAGAAAACGACATGTCTTTAATTGAAGACATCTATATTTTTCATTTTATTACTTCAATTCGAAAAACGGTTGAGAGTTGTTAGGCCCAATTGGCGGGAAGCTCGTTCACAGTCCATATTTCTAGAAGTTCGTGGTGCAGCCGAGCGGTTTAACAGGCAACATAAACAAGTTGAGCGTCACTTCTCCTGGTTTCGTTGTTGCAAACCCCGGTTTATGGACGTGGCTTGGTGATTTGATTTGGGGAGTTTCCAAGCAACAGAGAGGTCACGGGCTCGATTCCCAAGTACATTTGTAGACTTTATCCGCACCCACAAACGGTGAATCAAATTGATACGGGTACGACAATGTTTACCGATATTGTAAGAAGACAATGCGAGTCAGGTCAACCATATGATCCTAACTCCCACATTACCAAACGAGGCCTGCCTGGTTTTAATTTCTCTTTGAATGGCTCTATTTGGGCTACTCGTACATGTTTCCGTTGCGTGAAGTTCAAGGACAGAACGCACAAGTCAGTTTAATGTGCTGATATTTCTTGTCTAATATCAAAGTGAGTTAAAACGTTAAAAGGAAATGACTACGTTCAATCAATGTCAAGATAATGCGATTTGAACAAGGGCACGTTTCGTTGTAAATTGTCCGACGCAAAAACAATGATTTCTCCCCTTTCAAATGCACGCGCTGTAAAAGTGAGAGAACTGAAGCAGAACATGATTGTGTCCGAATTATCACGAAGGAAATGGAATCTTCTTGGCGAGGTTATCAAAAGTGATCTTCATATCATGACTGGACATCTTTGCCTAATGAAACCATCGGATTGAGTTCCTCTCCTAAGGAAGCAGAAATCATTGCATGTGCATGTATGTAACGTCTTGTAATGCAAGTAACTGCCTTAAAGAATGAAATATTATTTCTGGATCAGTGGTAAATCTCCATTCCGTAGGTGCTCTAATTGTCACACTTTTTCCAGTTTCGCCGTCCCTTAAAAGCATAATTCTGGACGAACGGGGCTACAAATTGAGAACATGGCCGGAGGTCTTAACGGAAGCGAGTGTCGCCTCCATCCATCCAGTTAATCTGCAGTTGAGGAAAATGTTATAGGCCCTCTTGTTCGACTTGATTATTCTTTGCATTCTGTTGTGTGGAATACATTTCTACTACTAATAAAACGAATGAGTATATCTCTTACTTATCTCGTCATTAAAATGTCTACAAAATGATCGCCTAATGTCAAATTGTGTAGTCATTCTTGCTTGACTATTCCAATAGGTTGAAAAACTCTCGCCTTGCCATAAAACAGTATTTGGTCAATCACTCAACCTGAGGGTAAACAATGCAACTTGAATTAGCACTCAATACAAAATTACAAAATGGGTGCCCTCACATCAAATCAGACTTCGAGTGTTCGTAAATTCTTGCCAAAGGAATCTGAATGGGTGTCAATAATATCGTGCATGACTGTGCGGTTCATTCCCGCTTTTGGCCCGGAGACATTTGAGCCTGGGAATCGAGGCGACTCCTTGTGAGAACGAAGTGTTCAAGAAGACAATGTAAATTTCCTCCTCAAATCCCGTCTTGCTGTTCTTCTTCTTCGTGAGGAACTTGTGTTGGGAGCGCTTCAGAGGCTCATCAAAGGTAAACGGAGCCAAATTTAGCAGATTCAATATCCTCAAGACTTCATATCCTTCTTGATGAAGTGGTAATCCAATCATCAATCGTTTCCTGAACAATTCCGAATAACCCACGACCACACGAGCACAACACCACCAAAAGGGGCTCTTTATATCTTACCATTACCTTAGAGCGAATGCGCAAGGTATTGACAATGGCCACGATAATTAGACTCCATTTTAGCGCGATCTGGGTGTGTAATTTATTGGCTTCAAGGCTTCGGAAGTCCTCCAGTCAAATGCATTAGCCATATAACCGCCAGGGTCGGATTGATTCGAGTTCTTCCTCGGACAAAACAGTTGTTGCGGAATTAGAACCGTCTTGAATGTGGCATTAAAGACCCTTTTCTTGTATATTTACATGGTAGAGGATTAGATCCAGAGTACTGCTTCATATATCTTTTTTGCTTGTGTCATATAACTCCGCTTTTTGTGGAAAGCAAGCATAAAATTTCTTTGCAAACTTTTTGAAACAGACTATATAGCAATGAAATCCCAGTTTGAAACTTACAGAAGTGCTATTAGTCATGCATTCTTGGATTGTCCCTGATGTTTTTTGACCAGGAATAACGGCCAATCCAATTGTGAGCTTTTGATAGCGATTGGTAAATGGTAACGAGAAAGTTCTCAAATGTAAGGGTGAAACAAACATCTATGTATTCGTGCAGTGGAGTGGCAATTGAAATAAGTCCAAGTGAATACATTTCCTGTGAAGATTTTTCGACGCCATAAGGTTTTAATGTTCATTTGTAAAACAAGGAAGCAATGGTATCGTTTTGGCCAAATCAAATATTTTAAGTTTGAAGCGAATTTTGATTTACAAATTTCGCCATTTCTAACCCCCTAAGAAGGTAATCTTGGAGCATTTGAAAATCATCATGCTTTTTTCCAAACGCCCTTCGTAAGCTACATAATTTTTAATGCAATAGAGACAAAACACTTCATAACAATCTAGCAAAGGAGGTATCAAATCATCGTACCTTACCGTGAACAAATCAGGTTCAATTTAACACCAAGGAATGTCAAAGGGACCAAAGGCTATTGGGACCGAATGCAGTGGCGCTTCTCTTCTTGAAGAACTCTGGCGATGATTCACCCCCAGACGACGAACCAGGTTAAGCGTGCCCTCGCTTCAATTCATAACCATTCATTTGCTCTCCTGTCAATTGGCACATATTCAGCATTCACTTAGGTGATCATGAAAACAACAAACCAACCACCATCCCATTTATTTCCCTCTCCTGGCTTGGAAACGAAGGAGCGTCCAAGACACACTCGAATATCCCGTCTACATACGTACGTACGCACAGAACATTGGTCACAATTATTCAAGCCTCTCTTTGACAAAAAGACTTATGGTATATACAGTTCTGCTACACTGTACGTCGCAAAGACAGAAGACGGAAAACAGCACGCCAATTTCCAATGTGAGAGAGCCTCTTCGGAAAATTGGACGACGGACGGAGGCAACAGACAGAAATTGCGCCTGCGCCAGATTTAGACCAATGCACATTCGTAAGTGTCGTTTCAATTGTGCTCAGAGTCGGATCAGTTTGATCACGGATCCTGGTTCTGGCTCCTAGTTTTCATCACATCGTGATCTTTTGCCTTGAAGCCAAAAGTTTCTCTCCTCAACCCGGTAAGAGCAGTACTAATAATAATAAGTATGTCAAAGTACCAAAAAGTCCTTCTGTTGAATCAGATGACAGATAAGAATCTAATCGTGAGTAAGATTAATCTCCATCTTCAATGAGAAAAAGGCTTTTAAACCATGATTCTATGATGAGATCCTACGAGCATAGCGGTCATATAAACCTTGCAGAAATGTCACCCGCTCTTTTATGCCCGGAAAAAACTTTGCAATAGACAGTCGTTGACAAAACAATTAGAAATCTCATCATCACAAGGATGTACTATGTGTGATGAAATTAACCTATTCTTCCCGTTACTACATAGCAATTTATATATTAGATTCGAAAAATACTTTCCAATTTGCATCATTTGTCAAAGTGCATCAAACAGATTGAACAGAATCGCGAGCATGATTCTTCTATAGAGGTTTTATGTGTTTAAGTCTTGGCAAAGACTGTGACATGTGAATGATGACGTAAAAGGCGATATTCGATATTCGACGTTCCAAGGTTTGCGAATATATCGCCCCTGTTTTTGACACGTTCACCAAGATGATGTTTTGAGATCGATACAAACAAGAGAAAACGGGAAGTTGTGGTCGCTTTTTGACCTTTGGCTCCAATAGACCCATCCAACAATAAAAAACAACGCCCCTTGTGTTGGTTGATTGTCCATCAAATCACAATCAACCCTCTGGTACACAAATCAGGTGTCACAAATTAGTTAGAAAGATAACAATGTAAGGCAACATGGTTTTTTTACCTATCAATGTTGTATAAATAACAAGAGTTATAGTTATGTCAAGCCACTAGTTGCCTATATTTGTTCGTTCAGAATAGCCCTTAACTGTCAAGATTTTGATCCTTCTCAATTGTTGTTGTTACGCCCTAACCGCTTTCGGATTCGATCGAGACGAACAGTTTCAGTGACTGGTCCTTTGTGTCCGTTAGGAATCGAGGGTTGGAGCCAAAGGTAATTTCAATCGGCATTTAAATTGATTGTCAAGGGAATGCGAGAAAATATCGAAAAGCCTTCGCCTTTATGAAGGGCCACATTTTGCATGCTTCTGTTGGTGAAAAGGAGGCCAAATTCTCGGGAGCAACAGGCCCCACTGATGAATGAATTAATCTACCAGTAGACCTACTAGAGGTGCTTGATACGCTTGGCCAATTAATGCACCACACTCCAATCCAAATGATGTCTTGAAACGAAACAATGCTCATGTTGATGATGTCTGTCGAGTCTTAACCGCGTGGACTCCGCAATGCGGAACAATCCATTGCATTGGCCAAAAGCCAGTCTTTACTTCGACTCGTTGACATCATTTGGTGTTAAGGGAGGGCAGAGTGCCATATCCCAAGAAAGCCGCCAATCTGGATTCCATTGGTAACTGGTGTTTTTGGATCGAACATGTAAGGAGATTTGCAAAAAGGAGTTCCACAAGGCTTCTGCTTTGGGACGTGTACATCATGGAACAATTTCTTGCCAATGTGTGTTTGATGTTTGATGACCAGCTCCAAGTCTTGTTTGCCACCGGTGCTCGCTACTTTTTCAATCCTAAAGCCACCATATTTATGAGACCAATGACAATCCGCGGTGCTGAACCAACCGTAACAACTCCGAAGCGATCGGTTTTCACGTAATTTCTCGCAAAGTCCATGCCAAAACCAGAAAACTATAATCCTGTTCAAAACCACTTGGTTGTGGCTCGTGCTCTTTTACAAGAATGTACGCGTATGTATGTGAAGCTTCCAGTTTCATGTTCCAGATATGAATTATTCTTCTCCAATGCGGCGGTCCAATGGTTGTTTATCTGGGGGTTGGATAACCTCACTTCAATCGGGCTTGGAAGGACTGAGTGATGATCTCGAGTATAACCACTCGGAGACAAGCTCCTTGACCTCAACCAATGTTGATCAAAGCATTGATATCCAGGATCATCGACCTGCGTTGGCAGGAGTGTCGCCTTTTCAACGCCAATACAAGCAATATCGGGTCAAGCGCCGTTCAGCTCATCAACCAACGGTGGGTGATGGCTTTCCTTTCATCTTGGAAATAGCTCTCAGCTAATCATGACAGGTTTTCAGAGCTTATATGTTGAGGATTACTTCCAAAGTCTGGATCCTCCACCCAAGCCTCCCAAACCGATTCGTCCAAGCCGCATTCCAAACTCACGCAACCTTGGGACGCCATCAAGAACCTCACTTGTCACACCGGAGCCTCCCTGGACGAAGGGTCCGAAGCAAAAGCCAATTCGAATCCGTCGGCCTCATTTTGGCAAATCCTTGATGGAACTCTCCAAGCTCAATGAGGAGAGTTGTGATGAAGTCTATCGACGCCAACGAGAAAACCACGTGAATCGCTTTCCTGATCTTGAGCCTGATCATTGGGATTCAGGACAATACCACGTGACAACTGTGCGAGAACAACGTGGTCAATCCCCTTCAAAGAGACAAATTGATCGTATCAAGGAGAGAGAAAGGTCCCAAGGGAACCATTTAAAGCCAACATCAATTCAGGGCAACTTGAGCAAATCAACGCCAGACTTGTGGAATCCTAGGGTTGAGATGCAAGAGTCATATTCTGGAAAGAATCAGGTCCGGAGATCACCACGAAGAGAGGTCGGCTTATGGGAGAACGCCCAACGATATAAGGGTTCTATGGAGCACTTGTTAGGTAAATATCCACAACGAACGTTCTCATCAATTTTCACTTGAAACAGGAATGAAAAACTTTGCAAATGGACTATGAGTTTTATCTAAAGACTTTATACCCATGACCTCAAGAAGTGAATCCGTATGTTCTTGCGTGTAAATCAAATGGTTCTTACTTTAAAATACTGCCAACAAAAACACAAATGACTCGACGATGTAGCAGAGGATGCGAAAAGCATAGATCATTGCCATCCTGAATCTATTTATTTTAACTTTTTTAAAATGCCCAATAAACATGGCCAAGAATGAGAGTGCAGAAAAGCTACAAATTATGGGACACTTGGAAACAAAAATATAACCATGGTTTTAGCGATGTATGGTCTTGATAAGGCAAAAAAACCCTGGAGTATTGGTCATCTAAAATTTAGCAAAAGTAAGTGGGTACAGTGGGTACCCCCAATTGGTTTTGTGAGCGCATATTTTGAGATGTGATATGTACCCAGTTGCACTTTTTGCGACTATCAGATGCTTTCGTGAACGCACATTTTGAAATGTGACAGGGTAAAATTATACGTAACAAGCAACGCCCTTACATGTTTTGGCGAGTAACGGTTGTGTGGCGAATTACTCTTTTTGGTCAGAGTAATTGTAACTGTTCTCTGTTCCTTTTATGAAGGACCGAATAATGCCCTGAACAACAGTATTTTCACTTGACTGCTTTCGTTCTGATGTTTTTGTCAAATAGATGGTTAGCCTTGGTTTTTCAATAGTTCCTAACCAGATATTATTTTCATCCCAAAAGGGAACAAGTGCAAACTCACTAAAAGAAACCTCCTTGGATTCTAATCTCCCTTTCTCAGTTAAAAATAAGCGTCTGAACAACCTGTTTCAAAAGCCAAAAGAGATTGTGCCAAAGGTACGGCTTAAACCCTGTCTGGGAGTAATTTCAAACGCATGAATGACCTCACATTTTTCCGTTTTTTTGACATTGGAGTTGATCAATGGTTAATGAGCAAGAATCACCACGTAAGCAATCATTTGAATAGTAATCAGTTTATCTTTTGTATAGTATGCCTTAATTTCAACCACTTCATGTGAATTGGAATCCTTTCAGATGAGGTGGAAGAAAAGTTCTCGTCATTGGCAAGAAGTCAAAGGCATCACTCATTACCCCCTGAAAACCACTTGAGCAGATGTGACCGAGCTCGAGCTCTCAAAGGACGGTCCATGGCGTCCCTAGATCATGAACAAGTCCACTATTCCGTCTCTCAACACTCTCAGCACCTGAAGAACTCATACCAAAGCTTGGTTCAGTCCATTCAAGGCTCGCAATCCTCCCGATCCTTGCCCTCGGGCAGCCGAATGGGATGCTACTCGGATCTGGGAGAGTCCAACCCCTACTACGATCCCGACTTCCCGCATATTCAAATGTCCAATCCAGCCAAAGCCCAAGGCTATCATGAAGTGAAGCGACAGTATTATCCCAAATTTAATAATATGTTTCCGTCGAGGGCGAATCGCTTCGGGTATCCGGTGTATCCCGAACGTGAATTTGGTATACCGTCGTCATTGGGACCGGTGTCTTTTGCCGGGTTCAGTCCCTCAGTTTGCTCCGGGTCCTCGGTGATAACGGATTCAGGGCGACAGTCCATGATATCCAATTGCAGATCGGTTAAACCAAAGAAAAAGCTAAATCTCTTCCTGAAACACTTTGCTCAAAACTTCTAATAGTACGATATCATTTATTGTCAAAAAAACAGTCGTTTTCATTAGATTCGCGTTTTTACTTGATGGGCTAGAAACATGGTCAAAAAAATAACATCAATTGGGATGTATTTGGTATTTACAAGCCATTTCCTCGATATGGGTAGAAACCGTTCTTATCCCAAATTGACGTTGGCATGACTTATACAAAAACGTGGTTTTTATCAAAACTTGCAGTTTTAGGAAAAGAAGTGATATGATCAAGACATCCAAGTGTATCTATCACAGCACATAAAGGTTCAGGATGTGGGACCAAAATCATAATCATTGAGGTGGATATCTGGAGTATCCTCGGAGACTGAATGTGGGGGCCGAGGGTAAGTGTGCAAGCTCTTGGAGTTCCATCTCGAACTTGGGCGAGTTCCGGAGAGTTTGATAGAGATTCGTTTTGGGCGATGTCACTTGCGAGCGACTCCGACTTCGTCTGTCGTCCACAGATTTGTGCCCTTGTCTATTTGGAGAGTCCAGACTCCTCAAGCTCTCACTTTGGTACGAGGAGTCATCCGAAACGAGGGCACTGTTCGGAGTGGCAGAGTCAAACTCTTCATGGAGGTAGTTCCACACCCGGGTTGGGGTGGAAATCGCACTCTTTAGAGGTCGAATCTGATATGTGGGAGAGGTGGGGGTGGACATCTCACTGGGGGAATTGGGGAAGTCATATCGGCTTTGGATATTAAGGTTCATGAAGCGCTTTCTCAGGGATCCGGGACTCATCTTTTTATCGGCAAGTGGTGGTCCGGCCACTGCTGAATCAGCATCACTCTCCTTGCCACTACTGTGGATACTCTTAAAGCTGTGCTTTCTCTCGACGGAACACAGTGAGTCCATATCAGACTCCTTGGAAACCAGGTCACCTACACCCTTCAGGGAGATTCGACTCAAATCGGCCGACTTGCATTCACTACTACTACTATCCGAGTCCGTGCAATCCGAGTCTTGGAGAAGTCGGAAGAGACGAGAATGGCGATTGGGCTTTTTTTCGTCTTTGGAATCTTTTCGGATGGTTCCGAGAATCTCTTGGACGCTTGACACGGGGCTGGTGGAGGAGGACGACGAGCCAGTTCCATAGGCCTCGGAATCAATCGACCCTTTTGGGCTCAACCTTACCTGGGCTTGCTCAATGGGTTCGATCTTTTTGGGTCTCATGTTCACCAAGGTAGAGACACCTGCGTGTACAAGCTCTACTTGATTGGTGTCGACTAGATGCTTGATTATAGAGGGAGGGGGAGGGGGCTTAGGAGGAGGAATTGGTGGGATCTTGGGCAACACTTTCCCCACTTGCTTTGCATCCATGGGGTCTGGAATAGGGGCCGTTGACATTAGCTTGACCATCTCTTTAACTGACTTTCGCTTTTCCGTTTGCTCTTTGCTTTTTTCCTCAGGTACAAGCTCGGGCTCAATTTGAACAGGCTCGGCGCACTTTTTACTCCGCTTCTTGGCCGATATCATGCATTTTGCTCCGGTTTCTGACAAGACCATCTTGGCCCCCCCTTCCTCGTCTTGGAATAGCTTTGGCTCCAGAAGCGAAATCAACGCCTTAACCCCAAGCTTGGGTAGAAATTTGCCATCCCCTTCCTTCTCCCCCGCTTTGTTGGTCTCACTGTCCTTCCGTTTCCGTTTCTTTTTCTTCTTTTTGTGCTTCCTTCTCTCACAGTAGTCGTTGGGCTGATGTTCGGCCTCTTTCTCCTTGGGTTTCTTGATCTTGGTGGCTTGTTTGCCTTGCCTCAGTAAGAGTTGCTCTTCCGGGATGTAATTGCTTGGCAAGGAGGCCACCACTTGGGCCTTTTCTTGGCCCAAGTACTCTGCCGCCAAGGTTAGCGAGGCATCGGCTATTGGCGTCATTGGACACATCATGAGGTCGATTGTTTCTACACGTTTGATAGACGTGTGGTGTCTTACTTCCACACTGACCGGGAAAGACTTCTCACATATTGTGATATCATTAGCTTTAGGCATTGGCATGGGACCGCGACACGCCACCATCCTTTGTTCCTGAATGGGGGTCTTACATGTCATTTGTGGGGGCGCCTGCATTCCCCGTTTAAAACCATTTTGGTTTTCGGACGCATCAATGGACCCTGGGAAGGGACTTGTGGCCCTGGTGGTAGCCGCAGTGGCCATGCTTGGGGATAGCCTTTGAAGCTCCTCCTCTTCTTCATCGTAATACTCCCACTCCCAACCATCCTCTTCATCCTGTCCATCTTCTCCGATGTCTTGTAATGGAGTGCGTCGACCGAGCCTGGAGGCCCTGGAAACAGGCCGGGATCCTGATCTAGAATTAGGCCGTGAGTGGACAAGTCGTTTGGATCGAGACACGGGTCTGGTTGCATCTTCTTTATTGGCGTTACTTCCTTCATCTGCTGTCGCAATGGACTCATTGGGTTCTTTGTTTTCAATTTCGCCGCAAGATTGATGAACTTCAGGTTGCTTGGAAATGGGCGGTGGGGGTTGTGGTGATAATCGTGATTGGGTGGGTTGTTGCTCGATGGCCTTTTGATGCGCTTGATTTGGTCCATTGGGAGTGGTAGGATTTGTGTTTGAGTTTGACGACTTGGTTGATAGGCTCGGATTTTCGTTTTCGGTCCTTGTGAGAAGCTCTTCCACTTCCTCTTCTTCTTCTTCTTTTTCTTCCTCTCCTTCCTCGTCGTCGTCGTCGTCGTCCTCCTCCTCGTCATCATCGTAGTAGTACTCCCAGTCGTCCTCATCTCCCCAATCTTCACCATCCTCTCCATTGGGAATAGATTGCCTGGACAGTGCTCTGAGTCGGGACGGCGCACGACTGCCCGAGGCTGACGATGGGCGCTTATTGGCAGCTTGAGAGCCTGGCCGAGAATGGCCCTGCTGATCGTGGTTGTGAGATTTATTCTCCAGAATTAATTTTGATCCAGTTTCAGATTTGGGAGTCGAGCTTTTGCGAATTTCATCCTCCAATTGTGAACAACTTTGGGAGACCTCTGACAGAACGTCTTCAAAGGTGGCTGCCTTCACATTGTCGTCCGTTTCTTCCACAGATTTACCCTTTGGTGCAGAATCCATAAGTTGGTCTTTGCACTCGGACGAGTCGCTCCTGTCACCTTGAGAGCCGGTGATGATATGGTACGCGCCATGGAGAACTTTGAAAGTCTCTTCCAGGTGCCCAAATAGGTGCTCTTCAACAGTCTCTTGAACGTCTTTGGCGACCATCTTCTTATTCAAGGAGGATTTGTCTTTGTCCATATTGTCGTCCGTGGACCAATCTTCATTGTTGTTATCGCTCAAGTGCTCACCACATGGACTCGTGTGGCATTGCTCTGTACAGAAATCACTTAACCCACTGTGCCCGGGGGAGTTAAAACTGTCGCTATTGTAAGCTCCACATTCCATGTCACTCAACAACCGTCTAGTCTCAGATTTCCCGTCAGAGGTAATCGTGTCCTTTGTCGAGTCACTGCTGGCCGAATCATTCCGGTTCATGTGAGTCTGACGTTTAGTTTTGGGAGATTCCATGAATGCCAGATCTCCCTCCCCGTCATATTCATCACCTCTCTCCTCTTCGTCCTCGTCCCCATTATCTTCCTCGCCGTTCTCATCCCATTCCCATTCCCAATCCCCATCGGCATGCGTGGCATCCTTGTCAGGATCAACTTTGGTGTTGGGATTTGGTTCCTCTGCTTGAGCAGCTGTTGTTGCAAGGCTAATGGTGACTGTTACACTAGCCTCCGAGGCTGCTTGTGACACACCTTCCAAGGTATGCTTGGTTATAGACCCTTCATCCTCACTGGATTTTCCATCCGTGTTGTTTGGGGTCAGAGTATTGGTCTGCGAATCACTTGAATGGTTTGAGCTGCCACTATTCTTTCGCTTCCGGAGAGATCGTTTACCTTTAATATGCTGTGAAACCTGGCATATGAGCTCTTCAGCTACCTCGTCAGAGGCTTCTCGGGCAGCTTCACGAAATTGGTTGATGAGACGCTTGAGCTCTCCCGCGGCAGCTGGGGATTTGCATGAACACAGTAATGTGACTAAAATTTTGCTAAGAATTCCCATCTCTTCTTTCCCAGATTTTCCAGTCTTTTGATGTAGACTCTGACTCTTTTTCCCTCTTGTGTTGGTTCCAGGGTGTTTAGGCGGTTTATGAACGACCGTTCCCTCGTGCAAATCTTCGGAATCGCTAGATTCGATTTTATCGTCTTTGTGCTTCAACGTGGTCTCCAGAACGCTCAAGATCTTGGCCAATTCCGTGGTTACTTCCTCTTTATCTTTAGTGGCTTGGAGATGTCTAAATATTTCTGAGGCTGTATCAGCTCCAGTCTTGGACTCAAATTGAGTGGCAGCATCCAGGATGGCCTTGGTGGCCTCGTCATATTCCGAGGCGCCTTTGGATTCGGGCGTTCCTTCTTGCTCTTCCATTGTATGGGGCTCGTTGTGATCCTCAACTAGATCGTCAAACTCATCAAAGTCGCTATCCTCATTTTCTTCCTCTTCATCGTCTTCCTCACCTTCCTCATGGTCTTCATCGTCTTCATCGTCTTCTTCTTCTTCTTCTTCTTCACCATCCTCGAAGGAAGTGGACGAGTCATCATCTTCATCCTCGGATATGGAGTCGCTCTCGGTGTCATCGTCTTCAGCTGCCAATGTATTATTACTTTTTACAGATGAGCAAGATCCTGAATAAAGAATGGCAGAACGGACACTCTCGACCTCGGTATCGGACTCTTCTTCATAGCCCTCCGAGGGGCTTGGACTTGGGCATATGGACGAGTTCTCACTGGCCAATTCACTTGGTACTTCCGGGATTGGAGACAATCCAAAAGGGAACATCCGCCTGGGATCGTACTCCGGATACAAGTGCTGCTGACCACCGGTGGAAGACATCTTGGCAAATAATTACCTGAAAGGTCATAATAACGGTTAGTTTTCAGATCGAATGTCAACAAAAACCCGATTTAACATTAATTTAATACTTAGTAAGTGTGAAATAATTCGCATGGATACAGAAAACGTCAGGGCATTTATTGACGAAACAAAATACAGAACACAAAGGCTTAATGGGCATTTCCGTTCCACTAAAAGTCGGAGTAATCTGAAAAAGAGCACAAGAAACTTAAATATTCATCATGACCAAATAGGAAAAAGTCAGTTTCAAGACAGCACAAAATGTAAAGCGGTTGACCCTGTCTTGTAAGGTCATGGCCAAGAATGCGTTGATAGACGTTTTACCCTGTCTTTGCGCAGGAAAGGAATTTTGTAAGTTGTAAAATCTATTGGTCGATCCCGGTGTTTTCGGACTCTGCGGTGACAGAAATCGTCCATGTTCGCCCCCATACTCCCTTGCGAGAGCCTGTTCCTCTTGGGCCGAATAATCTATCATAAATCTTCTCATGATCTTATACATATGAAAAACTACGCAAGAATTCGTACCATTACTAAAGGGTTGGGTGAACTTTTCTCCTAACATTCTCATACTCGGAGATTGGGGTGGACCTGTCCGTGGACCCGCGATATCGTTTGTTGTGGCTCTTCGGTATCTAAAATTTGAGCGCATCAAAAGACTCCTTAACAATAGTCCAATAGAAGCGTGCGTTATGATGACGAACCTGTCCTCCTCTAGAATTTGCTGCCTCAAATTTGGACTGCCGTATCGCAAGGGTGGCGATGGAGCAGGATCACTAAAACGCACGCGCTCCGTTGGATTTTTGATCTGAAGCATAACGAAAAAATGGTTTTGATTTTGCCCCCCAAAATTGCCATGTTCCACTCACATTCTTGGCACTTCTAGCCTCAATCTTTATGGGAATAACCCGAGCTGAGTCGTTGGATTCAGTACTGGTTTGTCTCTTGGGCGTATTAGCTCGGTTCCATTGGCCAAATTGGCTGAAGAATTGCGCTTGAGGAGACATGGGTGAGTCACAGAAACCTAGGTTTGGGGGAGAAATATCCTTGTAATCAAATTCAGTCATGCTCCTAGGGGCGCCAAAGGGAGCTAAAACAGGGACAAAAAGACGGAGAGGTGAGCGATGCATAGAGGATGTAAACTAATTTAGACACTTACTGCTCATAAAGTTACTGAAGGACTCGTCAAAGAGGGAGTTGATCGAGCTCGGGTTGTTCAGATTCAACGGTGGAGGCGTGGCAGCACTTCTTCGTAAAGTTTCCACAAGTGGGGCTGCTCTTAGGGGCGGAGGGGTTTGGGCCACCCTTCTCGGCTGGGGCAACATCACATAACCGGTATCGTGGCCCTCATAAGGTTTTTCCGTTTCACTTCCAATTGGTTCCGGACGTTGAAGGAGACGGCCTTTAGGGCCTACTTTGGGGGTGGGTGGTAACCTCTTTTGTGCCTCTTCTACATCTCGCTGTTGTCTCAAACGCTGTTGCTCTCGTTGAACCTCTAAGAGCCGTTGTTGTTCCTCTTCCATTTGGCGGCGGTGCAATTCTTGATCTTCCCGTAAGACCTGTTCCTCGCGTTGCTTTTGGAGTTGATTTCTAGCTTCAATCTGGCGACGGTTCTCCTCCTGCTCTCTCTGGTATTGCTCCCATTCGGCTTGTTCCTTTTGAAATCGAGCCTGCTCCATTCGCTTCATCTCCAGTTGCCTTTGCTCTTGTTGTTGTTGTTGTTGTTGTTCCTGGCGGACTCTGGTTTCTTCCATTTGTCTTTGACGCTCCTCTTCAGCTTTTGTTTGAAGCCCCTCCTGTTCAGCTCTCCATTGCCTGTCTTTTTCTTCTTGCTCCCTTCGAGTTGTTTCTTGCTCAACTTTCCATTGTCTCTCTTGCTCCTCTTGCTCCCTTTGAACATACTCCTGTTCCTCTCGTTGAGCACGTTGTTGCTCTTCAAGCCTTCTTTGTTGCAATTCTTGTTGCTCCTTCTCCTCTTTTCGCCTTCTTAGTTCTTCCTCCTCTCTTCTGGCATATTCCTGCTCATAAAGGATCCTTTTTTGTTCCTCTTGTATTCTTTGGTCTTTTTCCTTTTGTTCCCTCCATTGTCGTTCTTGGTCCTCTCTCAACTTCCAATCACGCTCTTCTTGATCTCTCAGCATGTGGTCTTGTGGAGGAGGGCATGCTTGAGCAGACAGATTGCTAGGGAATAGATTCCTTTCGTTCTCCTCTCTCTGTTGCCTTATGAATCTTTGTTGTTCCTCCCACATCTTTTGCTGATCCTCGTGGGACAATGTGCGGCTAAAATGAGGTTGCATGTGCACTTGCCTCTCAGGTGGTTGCACTTGCATGACTTGCATTTTCTCCTCCAATTCTCTTGCCCTTTCCAGGTCCTCTTTTATCTTAGCTTCCTTTTCTTTCATGAGAGATTGATGAGCCGAGCTGATCTTATTGGCCAACGGCTTATTTCCAAGCTGGAAATTCATTTCCTCTTCAGGAGCAATTGGAGGAGGGGGTGGTGGGGGAGGAGGAGGTGGAGGAGGTATTGAGCCTGCAGATGGAATTGGGGGTGGGGGAGGAATCGAAAGGCCGCCATTCACTGGGCTCTCCTTTACCAGAGGGCTGCTCACTTTGGGAGTGTACAAGTTTGCCATAGGCTTGGGTAACGTCTTTGGAGGCTCAGGTTTTATCGTTGGCACTCCATTTGAAACCCCGTTCGAAACCGGATTTTTCGAAGCATAAGGATTGTACATCACGGGCTCATGGTCCAAGTGGATTGGCGGCAATGGCTTGACACCCTCATCGGGATCACTCCACGTGAACATATCCGACATGCTCCTTTGCTTCTGATAGACGGGTTTAGTGGGGCTTGAATCTGTGGCACTTGTTCCTTGAAGTGAACCATTGCTGACTGTGGCAGGCTGTACCGGCGGGGAAAGTTGATATGGGGCCTGGGTGGCATTTCTCTGAGGAGGTCCTGCGGGAGCCTCTGGCTGTAAGAGATCATTGTTTTTAAAGTGACGTTGTGCAAGTACTACATACCACACCTTGAAATGTTGCAGACCTTCACAATGAACTCTTGATGCTTGGCCAGGCGTTTAGCCATACGAGGGCTCTTGATTTCCGAAAAGTCCAGACCACCTGGCAGGTAGGTGAATGGCTTCTTGTCCTTCACCATGGAACCAGCCAACTTGGCTGGAATGTTGGCATAATCCATGCTGCAATCTTCAAAGGAGTTGTAATTTCGTTTGGTGAAGATCGCTGGAAGTGTTTATATGTTCCTTGGAGGGTCTGGAACATGTGCTTTCTCACAGCCTTGAGGCCAAAATGGGGAGTTTCCCGTTCAATTTGGAAAAATTGCACCGGATATTGTTGGAATAATGAACCTACCTCTCGCACAAAATATGAAGGTCCACGCAGTGATGACTGATGACGAAGTGAAGATTCGTAGATTTGTTTTCTTTTTAGTTCCCAAAACTTAAGACACGATCGCACGTATGAGATCAAGGACTGGCCTCGAGGTCTAAATATGTGAGAGCTCGTCTCCTCCACAACGATAGCAGCGTTGTTAGCTGTCGACTTGAAAGCTCTGGCCAAGAATTGTGACAATTGAAAGCAACCTTGTCGACTTTCTTGGGGGAGGGTGGGAGAGGGAGTGGAAAGGCCGAGAACATTTGTTCGCCCTGCTCCAAAATCCTGGACCTGTGATCATTTACCCTACTCTCTCACACACGACACTGTTCCTTTTACATATAAGCTGCAAGTGATGTCATTGCGTCCGTCCAAGATCCAGAATAATCTCCATAGCCTATGGCCAAGAAGCGCAATCGCTCCCAGAGGCCATGGACAACCAATGTTTATTTGAGTTTGGAGGCCGTCTAGGCAAGATTGAGACACAGAAGGGGAGAAAAGCAGTTCAAGTTTTTTAATTGATGTTTTTCTGTCTGGGGAACCCTGGTTCAAGTGAACAGACACAAGAAAATGTCGACCCATTTATTCTTGACGAGACCGATGAACTCTGTCCAACCCTAATAAATTCTAGGAATTGCACACGATCCCAATCTCGCAACACGTATCATTATGCCCCATGATTATCCTTGGATCAGTATTGCACTGGTTAAGGCACCATCAATTATAATTGCCTTTCTCGGTTTAAAAAGAGTGTGTGTGTTTTCAGCCCAAGAAAGTCCGTATATTCTAAAAATTATTCTGATTGTTTTTTCCGGCGAATATTGTAAGAAAGAGGGCATTTGTGTGCCTTTTACTGGGAACCGATATTCTTGTACGTTTTCCATTCATTTTTGACCGATACTAGATTTTTTTTCAAGCTAAAAATAATATTCGATACATTTTTTTGTCAATACATTATTGAGACGATTTTCTTGTTGTGACTTTAATGTGGTCAATTTAAAAGCAAACAAGTTTGAAACTAATTTTAAAAATGATATTTGATCTGTCTTCCGTCCACTTGTGATGACTATTAAAAGTCATACTGAAGGACATATTTTTGACCCGCACTGAGGACATGTTAGTATCGGGATAAATCTAAATTTTTATTTTAGTTCAATTTTTAGAAGCAATTCGGCTTCGAAATCATTTTTCCAAAAAGCGTATTCATTGTCAATATCAGTGTGATTTTTTTAAAATGTATTTATTGCGAGAAGCATGTCTCATTGGATATATGTATATAAGTGGTACATGAATTTCAATTCAATTGTGTTCGCTCATGGCGATTTGGAGCCCATTATGGGATCAAGGGTTGCCATTCGAGGCAAATATCCACTGTAGAAGCAGGGTTTGGGTTGGTGGGGAGACCTGGGATCGAACCCTTGAACCCGAGGTCAACTCGGTCACGCATTAGTCAAATGCGCTACAACCATCTCCTTTGGTTGATTACTCTTTTTCGCGACAGGAATTATTCTAATCAATCAAGAATTTATTCCAAAGGCCGCAAACTCTGTTTGCTACATACCTGGATCATTTGAGGTATGAATCGATGTTCGGGTGCTTTAAAATTTAGCAATTCTAAAATATTTGCTCCTGCACTAGCGTATCCTTAAGACTGATTGAAAAATGTAACATTGATTCGCTCCAAAAGTGTTGCAAAAAGGCAACAAATTTTGGGCTTTGAGCAACGATTTCTCATCAAGGATGATGTCTCGCATATCGGCCTTCAGCGTCTCTATACTATCAATGTTTTTAATTCTCTGTCCTCAGCGGTGGGTCAAACCAACCAAAGAACCAATGAACTAGTGGCAATTTGTATTTTTAATTGTTTGATTTTTGGATGCATAAGAGTAGAATAATGACCTTTTATTGTCATCTCTCGAAAACATGTGATTTTAAACTGAACAAGTGGAGAGTTTTTAGGATTGAGATCCAGCGTAATTATCAAATTAAAAGCAACGAATCAAGCATTCGCTTTAAAGACACAGAATTAAAGCTGTTTGGAAGCTTCTCTCTCTCAATCTCTAAAAGAATGCTCGTGTAAAATTTCAACCATATCAACTCAATTAAGGTGCTTCAACAATTCTGAACGAGTGAATTCAGCCATGTTCAATGTGACTCGAAAAACGCGTTCGCTCTTCTTCTTCTTGGCTTTGGGTGTCACTTTCTATGCATTGATCCGGCTTCAGCCCGAGGGCTATAAACCTCCAAAACGGTAAATATGTTTCAACTTGAGCGAATAAAAACTAATTGTGTAATAGCTAGTGATGGGTTTCGATCCGGAAGGTCAGCTTTTTAGCTTAAAGGACCTTGATTAGGGCTCCCATCACAAGCTAAAGAGAGCACAATACTAAAATAAAAACTCCTGAAATGAGTGGCAAAACGCGACCCTGCTGTTCTAAGTCTCGGAACCAGGGCTGCTTTAAAACTCGTTCCTGATCTTGGATCTTCATTTCTCTACCATTTTGCGTTGGAATGGGAGCCCTACCAGTGGTTCTTCCAGCTAAATAGCTGATTTTCCGGATCGAACACCACCACTAGCAATAGCCTTCGGTCAAATTAGATAGTTCCCCGACAAAGTCTGATCAATAAGTTCAGTAATGAACGGCAAGGGTCAAAAGTTTCACCCTATTAGATGCTTTCAGGCTGGCGTCATCAAGTTTCGAAGCTATCGCCATCTACCGTACGAAGGGCCAGTTTCTTGAAAAGTGGCTAGTTTAGAATTACCAATTTGGCATCACGTCTAACGAATTTGTCATTCAATTTCATCCAATGTGATCAAGGAATGATCAAGTTAACATATGCTTTCCCTTGCTTAAACATTATTTTTATTGTTCATTGATGTATTTGACAAATTGATCGATTATTTCTCTTGGATTTATGTACTGATTCAGACATGAGAGGGTCCTCAGGGGAAGGCTAGCCTGGAGAAGAAAAAAAAGAGCAGGCGCCCTGCATTTTCTTTTCCGTTCCTTCCTCTTTGAACCCCCTGCCTTACTTTGCAAAATTAAAGGAATTTTTCTCAAATGAGAATGCATTTTCAAGATCAAGGCAAAATATTCTTTGGACATTGTTCCAAAAACCTGACCCGCTAATCATTTTAGTTTCAATCAAAGTAGTTCTAATGCAGAAGTTGACCACTATATTTCAGATCCTTCTACATCCATGACGTCAATGACGGCGGTGAGTTCGTCCTCCATGATGATAATTTGGGGATTCGGATGTTCGCCATAGTGGGATCAGCCTGGCAATCCCTGTCCCACCAATCAGTGGTAACTCTCTGCACCCAAGGGAATCTGGATTACATGGGGAATCTGCCTTACTTAGGGAGCCGATGGAAAGGGCCTATGAGTATAGCCATCTATGTGCCAGGCATCGACTGGGACCTCACCAGAATGTTTGTGGAACACCTGAACCATTGTTATCCTGAAATGGTGTCCAGGACTGTATTTCATTTTGTGCTTCCCATGGGACATGCATTCCGTCTTTACAGCACCACTAGACGGTGCGGTGTTGAAAGTGGACAAGCTTGTTATCCTAATTAAGGGCCTGTTGATCAGGTTGCACCTTTCAAGTTAGACTTGGACAAAATTTTAAATAGCATTCCAGATCAACCCTTCATTCAAGGACTATGTCGGTCTGGCAACCCGAACTCGTGGGTAGACCAAATATTACATTAAGCTTGAAAGGTATTAAAAAGACGAATCATAACCTTTCATGTTAATAGTACTGGGGATTACATTCCCCGTGAAAAGACAAGCCCAGAAAAAAATTTAAAAGGATTTCTAGCCCTACGCTTCTAAACCTTCCCAGATCGTTTTTTTCCATGCAAAATGATTTTCCCAATTTAGTCAAACTCTTTTGGTATCTTCACAGGCAATATGTTTCAAGGAAAATCAAGACTAACTTCTGTGGTTAATTTTGTTACGATGTGATTTGCAAAGGCATGAACAACTGGAATATGGACGGGGACGCTTGGTTTGGGAATTAGCTTTTCGCGATTAAGTTAACGCATTATGTTCTTCTTCAAATGAGAATGATCCCAACTACAACAATTATTCATTTCAATTTTCTGCTTGATCGAGCGACTGGATCAAAAGTTATGCCGTCTCAAAAGGCACTACAAAGCTCTTCAATGAATGAACGAACTAGCCCTCTTGTGGTAATTGATTACCAGATGAGGGCTAAGTCATTCATTCTGTGCTCTGTTATGTACTGCACTTTGAGAGGGCATAACTTTTGACCCAGTCGTTTGATTGAGCTGACATTTGAAATACGCAATCGCAGGGATCTGGGGCCAGCCTTACTTGAAGAAGAATTTAATTCATTGACTCATTGGAGTTGCTAATTTTCAACCTTACCATCCCCGTCCATATTCCAGTGGTTCATGGCAAAGGCAAGAGAATCACGTGACAGTCAGGATTGAGCATTAGATTAAATTTCAAAAAACTGGACAACATAATTTTGGAATGTTCATAATTTGTTCGCAACTTAGCTTTTGGTGTACTTGTTCACTTTCTATCATATATTAGCTTTTACTTTCGTTTATCACCTCACACTGTAGCTTCTCGATTTTTAAGAAAGTGAAAAGAAATTGAACATTAACTCCATTAAGAAACGTAGTTGTTGAAATGCACATGAATATCTAGAAAGTGCATATCGACACACTCGGATGGCTAAATAGTATATTACAGCAATTCATAATTTAATCATGATTTCCTAGAAGATACCCTGGAATTGCTTATTGCTAGAACTTGCGAGCAAAGTCTTGGAAACTTATAAGCTCTAGTAGGTCTCTTGGGCAAATAAGAATTACCAATTGTTGCCCTTTCCCAACTCCGCACCATTTAGCCCCAAACCAGACTGTCGATCCTCAAAACAAGTTCTCAAGGAAATTCTTTCACACAGAACAGCAAAGCACGAGGAGTTCATTGCCAACGATTCCTACCCTTACAACATCATGCGAAATGTCGCCCGAGATGGCGTGCTCACAAGCTTTATTCTTATGTCGGATGTAGATCACGTGCCCAATGAGAATATTTTTGACACTTTGGAAGACTTCATCCGACAAGAAAGGATTCTGTATGGTAAAAAACGCGCCTATGTGATCCCACAGTACGAGCTGAACCGTACCAAGGGGGCCACGATTCCCAGGGACAAATCCGAGCTTCTGGAGTTGAAGAGAAGGAACCTGTCTGGGACCATGTATGAAGAGTTCTTTCCACAGTTTCAGCACTGCATCAAGACGAAATTGTGGGAGACCATCAATGGGACCAATGAATCGGCCGAACCGGGTTTGGCCATGCAAGTCAATTTCTCGTTCTCTTGTGAAATGACCTTAGTGCACAAGGCCACAGATCCCTACTTTGACGAACGATTCCGGGGTTATGGCTGTGACCGATTTTCACAAGTAAGGTCATTCGTTCTTTATACGGGTTTTTGTGATAATCATAAACCATGGGTTGTCTAAGGTGGGATTCTTTTGAAGATGGAACATACCGATCTAAAACAGATTTAAGAATCAACTATTCTTCTGAGTTTTGCCGAACTCTGCATCCAATAACTGAGCATTGGCGAGTCCTTGTACTGCCTTGATCTTTTTTTTTCTTTTTTATTAAATTCTTTCGGGTTTGATATACCGATACAGGAGAATGAGTTCCCCGTAAGTCACAATTGATAAAAGATTTGGTCACATAATGCGTTCGAGTTTGCCGCTCTAGGGCACCCTTGAACGAAAGGCTGGTCTGGGATGGTTGATAAAAAACGATCTAAATGTCGCTTAAAACTTAACAATGGATCATCTAGTAAATAGAATCGTCGAAGTGAGCATGGTAGCAGATTATAAAGGGTGGGTGCTCGGTTTAGTACAAAACAGGATTTTAAGGTCTTCACCAACTTTTTATCTGATGGGTTGAAATTAAATTTGATTTCACACGTGATGCCTCGTCTGTCACTTACGTTATACTTCATTCCCGGGTTAGGACAAAGTGCATGGAGACATTTAAAAACATAAAGGATTAGGTAGCGTTCGTACCTACGCTGAATACTATATAATTCAAGGGATTGAAGTCTTTCCCAATAGCTTAAGTGGGACATGCCTGCAATATATTTTGTAAAACTTCTTTGTACTTTTTCAATCTTATTCAGCCCCCCTACATTCATTGGCGCCCAGATTGGGGAAGCATATTCTAAATGCGGTTGAACAATAGATTTGTATAGAGTTTTCATAGTATAAGCGTCTCTGGATTTGAAAGTTCGGTATATCCAGCCACAAGTTTGGTATGCTTTGGTCACTTTCGATTGGATGTGTTCTTCAAATTTACCGTTATTTTCAACTATTATTCCAAGGTCTTTAACGGAGCTTACTGATAAAATGGGCTTCAGGCGATTGTCGGTGTAAATTGGCTTGTCTACTTCATTTTGGTTGTACGTCATGATTCGAAACTTATCCCCGTTTAATTCCATGTTTTGAGAGTGGACCCATTTGTATACAATGTCCAAGTCAGTTTGCAGGTCTGTCTGGTTTTGTGAATTTCTTCCGCAGACTAGCTTAGTATCGTCAGCATAAGAAGATATTGAAGACTGGAGGGGCAATCCGTGTAGTGGTGCAATGAATAAAACGAACAAGATCGGACCCAGAATAGTTCCTTGAGGTACCCCAGATACCACGTTTCGAGGGCAGCCTAAGCAGCCGTCAACTTTTGACTTGCGTTATTTTTTATTCATATCTAATATTAATCTATTTTGTTCTAAATGTCATGTGAGTATTTTTTTTGCTATATTTTAGCATTTTGTCCTTTCAGATGCTAGAGTTGTACGCGGCCAAGTTTCGCTTTGACGTGTTCACGTCCTTGTTCTTCGTCCATCTCGGTCGGAAAGGCCTCCAGGACACCAAGGGACATAAGCCCAAGAAACTAGCGGAGCTAAGGCAGAATCAGAAGAGAATGGTGACATTTATCGAAGACCTGAATGAAAAATATCAGGTCAACACATGTCAAATGATCGGCAAAGACAGGGCGTGGATGGGCGTGGATGTGCCATGGACTGTTCTCCACATCTGCCCATCGATCACGAGACCGAACCAGACCCAACATTGAGCACTGTAGCGAGGTTCATAGACTTTCGCATAACCCGTTCCGCACTCTTTTCGGTCAAATCTTTTTCGCCAATATGAGAACTTGTACACATAGCCGTTGGATAAAAAATAGTTCTTTTTCGAATGGATATTTAAGTTTTGAAACGTTTTTCTACATATTTTTGAACAATGCTCTCAACTTTGAAGGTAGTTGCGGTACCGTACTGATGGAACGTCCGCTCTCTTCTCTCTTGCCGAGTCCAAGCATTTTTTCAGTATTCAGATTACAGTATAAGTTGGTGCCTTAACATCTTGAATGGGCGAACCCGATGTCATTCCCGAGGGTGAGGTGATAACTAATAAATAATATTGGCTCTGACGTAGAAGCGGTAATATCCTCCTCAGTTGGGACTGCCAAAATCAACCGGATGCCTTCGAACCAAGCAGAACAAAAAAAAGCTCTTAAATTTTGAAACTTTCACATCTCAATAGCACTTTCTGATGGGAAAGACCCTCAAAGCCAGTATTTCTTACGGCATAAAAAAGCAAACATCTCTCGAAAGACTTATTATTGAAAGAACTATTTGACAATCACTTAAACCAGTGAGTCATGATGCTTGTTTTGTCTTGTTTTGGCTACATACAGTATGGCAATTAAGTATGGGACTCTGTTTTTTGGCTATAAAAAATAAATGATCAGAGATATCGGGCTGATTTCTATTCCAGAAATAGACAAGACCAAGGCCTACAAATTTTGTTTATACATTTTCAATGTGACCACCTTTGTTGGCGATTACGCGGCGAAGTCGAGTTTTGACTTGGGTCAGCTTCGGATCACCATGTCCTCGGGGATGGAGGCCCAAGAGCGCTCAAGGGCAAGTTTCAGAGCCCCGACACCTCTATGAGTCTTGGAACAAGCTCTGTCCTCAAGGATAGATCACATGACCAAGTCCATTGGGTTGCGGTCAGGGCTTGAGGGGGGCCACATAGCTTTGTCCCAGAAGGTTGGGAAAACTTCTGTACAAAACTCTTGGACCATTATGGCAGTGTGGGCAGGCGCTCCATGTCGTTGGAAGACAAATGGGGCATCGCCATAGGTCTTCTGGAGCCAGGGGACCACATCAGACTCCAACATGTCACGGTACTTGTGTTGGTTGATCTTGACACCAAGAGGAATGAACACCAAAGGCAACTTCTTCCCGTCCGACATTACCGCGGCCCACACCATGACAGAAGCGGGCTTCTGGCGGCGAAAAATGGCTCTCTCTGCCAAAGGGATATCGCGGAAGCTCTTGCTGATATCCCTGCTGGTCTGGGAATTGTGGATGGGCTGGACTGTGAAAATCTTTTCATCTGTCCAGCACACTGGGCCAAGGTCATCCAGCTTGACGTTACGAAGCTAAACTCGGCTCCTCTTCAGCCTCTTAATTCTTGTAGCATCACTGATGAGGTTGAGCTTGGACTTCCAGTACACCTTGAGGCCTAGGTCATGGTTGACGATCCGCTGAACAATGGTGTGGCTGACACCAACCTGCCTTGCAATCTTTCTCATACTTTGGCTGTTCTTCTTGAGGATCCTGACATTGACCTTTCTGATGAGCTCTGGAATACGCTTTGTCATAGGTCGGCCACTTCTGGGCTTGTCATTGATGTTGCCAGCCTCCACGAACCGATTGACGGTGTTCCTGACCAGCTTTGCGGTCACTCTGGCCGGCCCAAGGATCTTTCTGATTTCATTGTTGCTATGGTTTGCTTTGTAAAGCTCAACCATTGCCCTTCGAAGCTCCGTAGCGGCCTTCATGTCTGAAGTTTCGACTAGGAGTGTTTATGCAAAGTTGTTTAGCATTGTTGACAGAGGGCGTTTGCAAATTTTGAGGGCAAGAAATTGAACCAATTAAGAGAAAATTAGGTTTACTTTTGAGTCCCATACTTAATTGCCATACTGTATTCATGAGTGGTTGGGGAAAATACTACTGATGGGGATCAAACAAAAAATCACCGGAGGTTGCAAGTAGGGATACCAATTTACATTTTCAATGGCATACTGCATTACTTGCGGAAAATCGAAAACCCGTTAGTTAATCACAAAAAGTAACCCTGATGTTTCTCCGATCAAACCAGGGTCACCTTTTTGGTCAAGCCTAATATTCTACGATACGTTAGAAAAGGCCCGTGCTTTGACTTTCCTAGCTTTCTGGCGATCCTGATTTTGCAAATTTGTTTGATCCCAAAATACAGAGAAATCTATTAAACATGCTGCAGCATTTCAAGTCGTTCTTTCGGTTGCCGCTTTTACCAATGTATGATGTTCCCCTCTTTCCGGTTCTTTAAAAAAAATCACGTCGAGCAGAGACATGACGGCGTCGCAAAACGCGGTAGGTACTCTTGGTTATACTATACACTATTAAAGATAGCATGCTAATACTGCAAGCTAAAGTGGTTATGGCTGTAATAGCAGATTTGCAGTGGATTCTAAGAAATGGATTCCATTATAATCCTTTTCAGTTTCTACAGTTTTTATACTTTTTATATACAACCCACCCCACAGTACATCCACTTCTCAAGCGATGACTACCAGTCCTGCTTCAGGTGCTAAAGTGCTCAATATTCGTCCAACATGCAGGCTTACAACCGGAAGGTGAACAAAGTGCCACCAAGGAGTAAAGAGCGATGGTGGGATTTCTGTCATTTTCAAATTTAGGGTCACTCCTAGCAAATGGCTCCACCAGGTATTGTTACAGTTTGATATGACAAAAGCACGATAGTGAAGAGGGGGAGTTCCCCAATAGGCCATTTTGCAAATTAAATTCTTATACACTATCAAGGGGCATGTTTTTTTGTTTCTTTCTCATTCAAATTTGCCCCAACACCTACATCTAGAAGCATGTGTGCAAAAAGGTTATAATTTAACTTGAAATCAATACTTGCTACATACTTAATACTTAATGCTCGGCCATGCAACAAAAAAAAAGGATTGGCGTCATCACTAGAAATTATCAAAATATGCAGAAAAATATACATTTCATGACATGAAATAAGCAAAAAAAGCCAGTCAAAATATACAAACAAATATGCGCCAAAACCTAAATTACTTATAGCAGGTGGTCGAGTAATGCAAAAAGATATGCCCGGAAGCAAACAGTTGGGCTCAAAAGCAAGAAAATGCCATAAATGTGAAAAAGCAAGTTAAATGACAAATCAGCGCCAAGTGATGACTGTAGGGCGTAAGAATAACAGCTAACCGGAACAATATGCAAACCCGAATTCCATTTTATTATTACTTGTTTGTTGCCAAATGTATAACTTTCCTAATAAGAAAGGTTGATGACAGTTAAAACATCATCATAAAACAGTTTGATGAATGTATCTCATATGGTTTTAGAACTATTTGTATTTCTAAGTGCTAGCGTACTTTGTGGCAGCCCTGTATTTGCAATAACTTGAAATCAGAACAGATGGCTTTAAAAAGCCCACATAATCTTGACATAGTTGAGGTATCTCTTAAAGTTGTACTCTGCTCATAATTGGCTATAACTATTGAAAGATCCATACATCAACGACCCAAGTCGGGGAAAGAATCTTGAACAACTTTTTGAGCTAATCTCTGCGCGAGCAAGATCCGAAAATTTGGCCAAAATTTTTGAAAACTGTCCAGCGTTCAATTTTTCAATGCTCATGTACCCATATGATGCACGATTTTGCGATTAATAGGTTGATTCGGAAGCTGAATATCAGGGCTTGTCGAGGGTGTGCAGGTTTTAGAGGCAATGTCTGTAGCCAGAGAATCATCGAGTAGTAAAGGCACCAACCGATTCCAACACAACGTTTCTACCAAGGACTTCAAATGGTTGAGTCTCTTGGCAGTCCCAAGAAAGGTGCTAGTGAGTGGGCTATGAAATGATAAGTGTGAATGTTCTAAGCTTGAACTTGAAATTTAAAGCCCTGGGTGGGTCCAAGTCATTGTCCTCCTTTTATATTTGTTGACGCGCATTGCACTATAGTATCTGTTTTGGTACCGATGATAATGATGTCCAAAACCAAAACAGATATGGAGGCGTCTTTAGCTGACACTATTGGTGGGTGAAGAGTGGTCTTTTTGGCACATGATATTGGGCACAGTAATGGCCAATAACTGAATCCAGGGCCAAGGCTAGGGGCTGATAGATCTCCGCACTCCTCGGATGGCTCTTTCATTCAGATGAAAATGCAAAAAGAACTAAGATGTGAATGAAATGCATACACGGCTCAAAAACTGCTTTTGTTAATCATCAAACGGCCTGCTAGCATACAGCCTAAAACCGATTAAAAATCAGTTAGGCTCGAGGTGGTGCACTTTGTTTTAAGCACAAGCCGCGTCTCTCCTGATATGAGAGAGAAAATGGAGAGCAAAATATGAGTTAGTATGACCAATAGTAGGTGCAGAAAAAATGCCTTAGACTCTTTCTGTACGAAAGCTTGCAACGAGCTCATTGAACCTCCATCAAATCCCAAGGTAGAGAGAGTCAGTACAAATAAACATGATGTTTGTCACCGAGCTCGAAAAGATTATGGAAAGTACATATTACGAAGTCTCACAAATTGGGGGGGTCGGCGACAGAGAAGTCGTCTTTGCCAAAATAATGCCTTCTCGCCCTTTCGATGACGGCCAAGTACGCTCCATATTTCACTCCCTTTGCAAAATCCTCGTCTGAGATAGTTTTGTTTACGATAAACAAATGCAGGTGATGGCAAAGAGCTAACTAACACAGTGCTGGAATATTGTTGAAAAATGGGTCTTTCGACGATTTGCCTCTTTCATCAATTTCATCTTTATCATTCATCTCATTCTCATAGGTCTACGGTTGTTTGGTGAGCTGGTTTTAAATCATGTTTAAAATCTAACTCATCTCTTTTTTTTTCTTGAAAGTAGGAATTGATGGCAAAATTTACACAATGATTGAATATTGTTGAAAAATGGGGCTTATGACAACTGGGCTCTTTTTCCAACAATTAAACAACATGTTGGTGATCTTTTTATGTTTTGAAATTAATTACTGCGACATTATTGAACGTCATTAGGGCACAATTGTTATTATAATTATTGTACTGATTATACTGCTGGTATTGTATCTTTTGGTGATCTCTGGATTGGAGCTCGATGCTACCACTTAAGGCGCATTGTCATCTACAAGAGGTTAGGCGAGACCTGGGATCGAGCCCATGAAGCAGACGTTAGCAACCTCGGTTTGACGTGTTAATCAATTGCGCCATTCCATCCCCTTTTTTATGTCGTACCTACATATATCTAAATCTGAGTAGTTTTAAAACTTTTTTGATTGTTTTTTCTTCTTTGACTCCATGTTTTAACATTAACACGATGATGGAGTGGTGCAAAAGATAAGCAAGTTGCTGTGATGTGTTCTACTCTGAGGCCTTACTGAAGCAATTTTTGGTCAGACAACTAAGGGAGATTCAAAGAAAGTAAAACTGGTGGTCAGGGCTTGAATCTTTAACGAAAAAAGTAACTCGTTACCGTTACCGATACTTTCAAGAAGAAATAACGCGTTACCGTTACCCGTTATTTTTTCAGAAAAAGATGGTCGAAATCGGCAAAAAGCACGTTTATGCAATTTGTTAACGTTAGCAAATATGACTTGAAACAAATGACTCAAGTGATATTTATTTGATCCCATCAGGAGCAAGTAAGTCATTGGACTTGAGACGGAAATTTAAAAAAAAAATCGTGTAGGAAACCTTTACGCAGATTTCTTTCCCTCGTTTATGAAAGGAAAAAAGTAAGATTAACGGGACGGCTTAAAACCCGTTCCCTTACCGTTACTTGTACCCGTTACTTGCATTGCTCAACTCCAGGTGGTGGTGTTTATTATTCTTGAAAAATGGAATCAACTGGGTCTCGCTTTTTAAAAGTACTGCTAAAAACCAACTGATCCAAGACTCAGTAATTTTGATGTCAGACTGGATTTCGATTATTCAGCCATTCTACTCTGAACTTCACGATGAGCAGAATTGAGCAAGTATGGCTTTTATCAATAAAATGAATACATACTTTTTAATAGATAAGAACTATTTAGGATAAAGCACCGTGTCTTGTTTTTTGAGCCTCTCCGACTTCATTTTTATTGGTTGATTAGTTTTGACCTCCCCATCAAATGTAATCCTACATGAGTTACTTAATTGGATCTGAAAGAAGGCTCATAATTAGCTTTTTCTCGAAGACCACCATCTCAAGTTCCATGAAAAGTACAAGGATGCAGTTTGAACCCGTCGGGAAATGAATTGACCCGATTCCAACTGTGAGAAACATCTCAACACCTTGCACGCTTTGGCGCAGGTTCAAAGTAGTGTAAAGTTGATCGTTGATCGTTGATTTTCTGCCCCAAATGTTCACACGGAACTTGAGTGCATGCTACACCTTTAACGGGCACATCAAGCGAGCGAATCGAGCCATAAATTGGATCGAATTGTCACTCATTCGAATGGCCACTTTTCGCTTGGATCCGAATCATTTCGATTCAATTTTAAAGTTCAAGTCTATCTTTCCCTCTCTCTCTGCTCGCTCTTCTTTGATGCTTCGAGTCCCACCGGATTTGATTCGGTTTTTGGATACAAGTGTTGTTTCCGGGAAATCCCCAAATCAACACACTTGTATGGACAAAAGACTCCGCTTTGAATTCAAGCATCTCCAATTTTGAAGCTCTTTTCAGATTTCAACGAAAGCAATCAAAGTTTTCCTTTGAAAGATTGAATAGCGGATCCACCTTCTCTGGTGATTTGTAATTCTATTCAATAAACGAACCTTATTTGGATTGAAATTACTCTTCAATGTACATTAAAAAGTTTTGTGGCTTCATTAAACCCACCAAATCCAAAACCTTAAAAAGCAAATAAGATTTCGGTTCACCGACCTGTGGGGCAATGGGTAGCAAAACAGATTTTTAAGTTGGCGGCAAGTTTCTAAAGCTTTTGTCATCTACCGAGCGGAGGGTTACATTCTCAAACTATTGCTCGTTTAAAAAGGCGTTTTGGCACTAATCAGGAAACCATACAGGAAGTAAGGCCTAAAGAGTACATTGCCAGAAAGCCCAACAGCCCCGTTATTAGAGCGAATGAGCGACACCTGAACGGCTGATAGGACTGTAGAGGCGCCGACTTCGATTAGCTGGAGTAGCACTAGTTCATGGTTACCGAATCAGCTGCATTGGAAAACCCCAAGAGCCTCTTTTCTAATACTGATGAGGACCAAATCAATAATCCCGGGCTACCAATTTACTCCTGCAATGGCCTTTGACATTACTAGTGGAATGTGCAAAACCTGTTAGTTAGCCTCAAAAGGTGACCCTGATTTTTCTTCCGTCAAACCAGGGTTGCTTTTTGCTCTAACTTAGCTTTTTGCGTTACGATTAGTGATGGGACCAAATCAAATCTCGAATTCAAGGTTGCCAGAAAACCTGGAAAGTGAAAGCAACAGCCGATTCCATCGTAAAGTAAAAATGTCAAGTTTGAGCACAAAACGATCCTGGTTTGACGGAAGAAAAGTCAGGTTTACTTTTTGAGGCTAACTAACGGGTTTACGTCATTCCACCTGTGATGGTATCGCCCACTGAAAATGTAAATTGGCAGCCCTAGATG
This sequence comes from Tigriopus californicus, assembly GCF_007210705.1. Classification (NCBI taxonomy): domain Eukaryota; kingdom Metazoa; phylum Arthropoda; class Copepoda; order Harpacticoida; family Harpacticidae; genus Tigriopus; species Tigriopus californicus. Next base: position 891,932 of record NC_081451.1, read on the forward strand.
CAACCTCCCGCGGTTATTAGGCACCAGTAGTTCCTATGGAATAGGCAAGTACTTTCACTTTCTGCTTCCAATCCCGTACTGCCGAGATTGGTCCCAGATTGTTTTCTAGTAGCACTTTCGGACCCAAAAACCATCCGGAACCAATCTCAGCAGTACTGGATTTATATGTGCCGGCAATCTGCCTGCGCAGTGCAAGTGGGTTACATCAGTAGTTTTGATCGATCCTTGTTTCATCATTAGTGATGGGATCAAACAAATTTTCAAAATCAGGATCGCCAGAAAGCTAGGAAAGTCAAAGCACGGCCCGTTTCTAACGTATCGTAGAATATTAGGCTTGACCAAAAAGGTGACCCTGGTTTGATCGAAGAAAAATCAGGGTTACTTTTTGTGATAACTCAACGGGTCTTCGATATTCCGCTAGCGATGCCGTATGCCATTGAAAATGTAAATTGGTAGCCCTAGTTGCAACCTCCGGTGATTTTTTGTTTGATCCCCATCAGTATTCATCTTACAAGAAGGAAGATAAAAGAGTAAACATCGAGTTTGTTGTGGTTTTCTTTTACTGCAGCTGAATCGGCAACTAGAACGGTGCACCTCCGGCCGATTGAAAGCAGCGCCTCTACAATTAGAAACCATACCCTATCAGCCGTTCAGTTGTCACCCATTGGCTCTGAAAACGAGTCGTGTATCTCTAGCCCTTGCTTCCTCTATGGTTTGATGCCCAATTGGGAAATTGGGGTCGGAGGGATGAGCCTGGCCCGGCCAACAAAGCCTGGTCTACGGCACTTAGTCAGTATTAGGGGGGAGCGGACTTGAGTCCAAATGCATTCGAGTCTTATAACCGAATTGGGAAAAAATAGCCGATAATCAAGTTGTTTATCTCAACTGACATACAACCCGTGGTTTCAATAAGTTTTCGAGAAAGATTTTTCCATTCACATTTTGGGCGCTTCCTTCGGATATTGCCAACGAGAAATTGCGAAAATATAACTCAGCTAATCATAATTGGTTTATTCTAATGCTGAATTTGGGCGATGAGTGCCATGGCAAGTATTTGACATCATATGGCATCACTTGAAAGATCATTTGCTTGAATTGCTGCCTAACTTAGTAGCACTGAGGTAGCAGCGTGCTTTCGTTAAATTCAAAATGCGTCATTGAGACTCACAAAAGGATGCTGCTGCATTTCAAATCCTCACATCTTTTCACATTACGTAGTGAAAAAATGATATAAAAGGCCTGCAACAAGATCTCCTGACATCATCTAGATTCAAGCAATTGCATCAACCGACCACAATGCAAAAGTATCTTCTCATCGCTTTGATCGTCGTGGCCTTGGCTACTTTGGCCATGAGCTTCGACCTCAACGACGAACGTAAGCCTCCAATATATCTAAAACATTTTTCTTTTCGTGATCCGCCCTCACATCCAAATGCGCCGCCAGCTCGGTTTTTTTTTATATTAAAAGTAAATGCTTTTTGCAAGTTCAACACTAAGGCAAATACAGCCGCTATGGCCCTAACTTAAGTTGGGACCTCGACCATCTAACCTTAACAACTTAAAATAATGGATATGAAAGGTGATCAAGTCAATGGCAGACGTCGAGATCACGTTCTGAGGTCTGACACCAGGGGGAGCTAGGAAGAAGATGTGCGAACAAAGCGCAAAGTTACATTGGCGGAGAACGTCAGTTACGGCAGTAGAACAAAACGCCTGGCACAGCCACCTTGCCATGTCTTGAAGCTTATTCTCCAAGATCTCTTGAACCTGATGTCATAGGCACGCCTAGCTAATCGGGTATATGTACCCGCCTACCTGTAGACTTCGTCTCCTGGCCTGAAAAATAATGTGTCCCTTTTGTGTTCAGAGATGGAAAGTCTGATGCGATTTGCTGAAGAAAACAACTTTGAGGATCGAACTCTTGAGGACGGAAGCGGAAGTGGCATGGAGTGGATTGACAACATCGACGAAGGAAGCATCGAGATCATCACCAACGACCCAATCCTGAATTAGTACCTCTTTATCGACCAATTTGAACTGTTGTTGTTGTGGCTTTTCAGCCCACTCATAGATCGCCCGTCTCAAAAAAAATGTTGCTTTGAACATGAAATAAAATTTGAAAAGCTTTTAGCATTTGTTTCAACCTGATTGGATGATTTGACCTTTGCATTTTGAAATACAATCAATAGTGGGACGATGTAGGATCAACGAAAAAGATCAATAGCAAAAAAGTCTCTAACAAGTCAAATAAATGCCAAAACCCAAAATGTAGCAACATGAATAGGATCAATAAATTGACCTCCCTGAAACAAGGTCTATCTATGCCAGACTAGATTGAAATCAATTTCGGTTCAGAGGGACTAAAACAAAATTCTATGTTTACATTAGTATTCGTTCTAACATTGAAATCTTTTTCAGAATTGTTCGCAATGATCATGGCAAAACCGTACATAATTGGCATATCTCGGCCGTATGGAGAAATGAATCGAGGGCAATAGAGACAACTTTTGATTGCTAGCTTCTTCGATTTCTAATAACGTAGCCCAATGGTTACAGCAGATTTCCAATACAAGAGAGCTCCTCGGTTCGATTCTCCTCCTCGACTTCTCTCACAAAGATTGGCATTGCCTAAGAAAGTTTATAAATGGACGATGTGATGGCAGATTGTTTTGGTGGGTAAGGTTCACCTTCCGACACTAGCAGCCAGGAATCAAAACTAAAAGACACTCGGTCTTGAGTGTGAGCCGTAAACTGTTGTTCCTTGAGCAGGAGCATGACTTTCTATACGGAAGCAATGTTTGCCGAAACTTATCAAGACTTAAGAGTCCTTCCCTAGGCACCATTGTTTTAGCTTGGCTTTGACCTAAAGCTAGTGTGCCTTAAGCAAAACTTAAAGAGTCTTTTTCTGCATTTGCATGAGCCAAAAAATGTCTTCAAGTAGCTCGGCCTTTTACCACGTAGAATAGATGAGATATCTTTTTTAATCTCCCAATATAACGACCTTTCAACTTATTGGTTTTTTCCATTGCCTCTTGAGCAAACGGCAAAACTTTTGCCTTCAATAAGAGATCACTTTCAAGGAAGTTATGTCTTTAAATATATCATCTTCTAAAGACCTTCGATTTAGGTGAAAAGTTGATCTACTTGTTTACAGGTATGACTCAAAGAACGATATTTTTTCTTCTTCTTGGACTTCAACCCCAATTACACTTACAATCCCCAGTGGAATTACATATGAAGAATCCAAAAATATCTCTTTCATCTTTACATCTATATAATATTTGATGGATCAATAAGTTCGAGTTTACGGATCTAATTGGGCTTTGAGGAAGAAGGTCTATGGCACTGTCCTTAGTGGACACCGATCAATAGTGGAGGCAAGGATCCTTTTACATAATAAGATATATTGGAAGAATTGCTTAAAAACTGATCTTCCTTGATCCTCGCCAATGGATAAAATTAGATACACATTTTCATGAATGTCATATCAATCGAGGTTCCACGTTTTCTTTATCTTGTTAAAGTCTTTTAAATAACAGGATGTGTGTTTTATTTTCAAGTTACTGAGGATTGCCATCCCTTCAGATATTGGAAAAAGTTCGTGACCGTTCGATTCGTGTCGTATTTTTATTCTTCACGACATGCCATCTATTTCTATGCTTTATAAAATCATAACATATGTTCGGCAAGTTATTTCGTTCCTCTTCTCCTTAAAAAAAAACGTACATTGATAACTCAAAATCTACAATGGAGATGAGGTTTGCAAGGGCAATTTCTTTCAGCAGCGCTTTTCAGGAATAGGCGCCTGCAGAAGAACATATACATTTTACCGCCAACCAGCAATAGCTTTGATCGAGCATTAATGAAATTGAAAACTGAAATGGTTATTGAATTTGGCTAAATAATCAAATGTAAGTAAATTGGACACACAACGATGATTTGGTTCATGATTGTTATTTGATTCATGTGATTCATGACTAACATCGAGGGCTAGAAAAAATCCAAGCCTTGTCTCAGACGTTCTCTTGCTAACACATTTGTTTCTGTGACAGACGAGCAAAAATGATGAACTATCTCATTGACATACTAAATGGCACACCAGCACACCCAAGACGGTAGGTTTTCAGCCTCTTTTTCCTCTCACATATTTGTGTCAAAAGACCCGGAAAATCGAGTTTTTGATGGGCTTTGAGGACTTGACCAACAAGGGTCGCCCCAAGCTTGAGTTGCAATAACGAGACCAAGTGTCAAATCAGGATGTACTACTTTGTTCAATACGAAGGATCTGCCTGTGAAAGCAAGACTAGACTGACTGCATTAGTTTCTCATGACTCCAGGTTTTGAAAGTATATCTCAATGAACTCAATCTGGATTAGTCTTTTCTCTTTGTTGAAAAAAAAAATTGCGCGCTTTTCAAGACCTGATATGTTTTTATCAATATGTCCCGAATTGTCATCCTTCAGCAGGCAATCGAACTTGACATTGGGAATATTTGTGCCGTGAACGAATTGATGCCAATAAATGCTTAAAACTATTCTAAAATTTGAATAAAATCCGGCACTGTGTTAGCGTGAGGGACTTTCGAAATGAGCTTCTCAATTTCTATTCTACTCGTACATTACTGTCAGTTATTTTTACTCCATTTGATACCAACTCATGGTGATATAGTTATTTACTTCTTTTTGACAGTACTTTTCATGCACCCCAGGGAGTGCTAGAGTCGTCCTGAACAATAAACAAAATAAACAAATATTGAAACCTGCAAAGATATAGGTCAATTTGGTCACCTTGCATAACTTTGTAGCAAGAACCAGAGTAACGGAATCAAACGAACACCACGTTCAACAAATCAATATCAAGTCTGTTCCATGCGACTATCTTGCTTGTAAATAATGATTTAAAACCTGGATATTATCAATGATATCCTCGCATCTAGTCGTGGAGAAATCTGTGCTCAAAAGCGGGTCTTTGACCGTGCGAAATTATGCCGTCTGCAAAACGAGAGGAAGGAAAGAAAAAGACGCGAACTCAATGTCGGAACGAAGCAAATCGTTTTTCCAGGCCGTTGTGAGAAGACATTGTCTCTCACGACTCTTCTCATTTTCCTTCCAGGGGGGGGACAGAAAATGTCATTTCGTTTCAATCTAGATCACTATGACTACTACTTGCTCGGCCTCGGTAGCCTTGGTCACTCTTGAAATTGCTGGATAGCGGGAGGATTTGCTGACATTCGCCGTTTGCAGTTGGTCATCTTGCAAAACTTTGTAGCAAGTACCAGAGTAACGGATCAAATGACCACCAAATTCAACAAAGCAATGTCAAGTCTGTTCCATGCGACTATGTTGCTTGTAAATAATGATTTAAAAACCCGGATAATATCAATAATATCCTCGTATCTAGTCGTGGAGAGATCTGTGCTCAAAAGCGAAGAAGAAGATCACAGCTTGCACTTCAAGATGTTGATTCATCCGAGGGGGCTAAGCCTGGGATTTGTGTGTCCCCAAGGGCCAATGAACCCCTCTGTGTCCATTTGACATCATCACGCCATTCATCAATAGGTTTTGCTCCCAGTCTAGATTTGCGCCTGTTGTCCTGTGCGGTAAATGTATGTTAGAGAGTGCAGCACTCCTTCCATAAGTCTTGTTGCACGCTCTTTCTCTCTCTAAGCAATTGATCCCCTCGTTGAAAAGCAGAACGAGGCCAGAACAAACACTTTCAAGAGGCTTTTTGCGTCAATTGGCAAACCACTTCATGACTTTATCATGACATGCGGTTCACATGGCTCATTCGTTACAGTATCCCAAATTTATCCTTGGGCATCAACGGTGAGTTGAATGTGTTTCCACTCAAAAACACATTATGAAAAACGATAATAATGATAACAATAATTGTAAAATGAGCTTCTTACCGCCAAACATCTTTGTTCGCATACAATAAAGGGGGAGAAGTATGCTGAATGTACGCAGGCATCAAACCTGTGTTGGACACAACGAAAATCAAACCTTCGAAACAGGCTTGAGGAAAGAAAGGCCTCTGTTTTTTCACAGGAGAGGACGGTTCCCTTGAGACCAGCCAACAGGGGAGCGGAGTCCCACGGATCCACGGTTGTCACGAAAAACGACGATGACCGAGAAGAGACTGTCACAAAAGGTTTGTGGTGGACCCCTTCATCAGCACCCAAGTCTGCTTATCCTTTCTGATACGGTACATCAGACCACACGAATTGGATCCTTGCTGGAGTAGAGATTCCTGACTAAGATGTCCAAGTTGCATCCTTTGAAGAAAGACTCCAAGTGGCTATCAGCCCTCCTCCGCTCCATCAAACGAAGATCCCACACGTCCCACTTATCTGGATAATCCAGACTCATGGGCTCCGCTGCCAGCCTCGTCATCCTTCTCTAGACGGACTCCAGAAGTAGGGAAGCCTCAAGGCTTATACGGATAAATGCTTCAGCTTATGATACGATAGCACTAATTAGTGTGGATCTTGTTGGCCACGGTAGTTATATTTTCTGGTTAAGTGTTTGCTCAAATGCCAAGACATCTAGATATGTTTTTCTTTGTCAAAGAAGCAAAAGAAACAACTTTTGTGAAATACACATATTTAAAAGTAGCTCAGATAAGTGCGTTAAATCACTTCAAGTACATTAAAATGCATCTTTGTCAAAACCGTAGTCAATCAGTATTAAACGTACTCTTACTTATGTATTGACGTAAAATTTCATAAACTTCTATGCATCAGATGCTTACTTATTGCAACTTGAAAGTTGCGTTTTACATCTTAAAAGATCGAAAAGTGGCCTAATTATGTTTCCATTTATTCCCAAGGAATATGCTTGTCTTTTTTTTAAATGACACTAAAAGAAATGACATTTCTCCGTTTTCTGTAAGATTTCTTTAAAAGCTAAAATTATAAAAAAATATCGCTTAAAACTTACAAAACATGTAAAATCGCCTTTCATTTTAGTTAAGTGCCAAAAGCTACACTACCCTATCTAGTTCCTAAAATATTTGAACTATAAATGAGACAGTTTAATTTTCAAAATTGTCACTTTTTGCAATAATTGATTTCTACGCAATAGCAATGTTTTTATTCAACATTAATAAGATTTTGTCAAAATTCAGGAGTAAGCTTAATTAAAGTTGCAATTGACAAGTATGGCATCACAGTTGTGAAATATTAACATCAAGTAAGGTTTAATTTATATTGCAAACTAAATTTTGGTTTTTTCTATGTTTCAGAAAAGTGAAATATTTCCATTTATATTTCAGGCATAGAAAATGCTTATTACATCTCTTGGCAATTGCTTTCAGGTATAACCGGCGCAATTTGTAGTCAAATTGAATGCAATTGCAATCTTTGAAAACAAGATATCTTATCGTTTGCTCCATGGATTTCAATAAAATTTTAGTTGGAAACGCAACTAAGGTCACTCCCAACATGTATTGACTACGTGTTCAAAGATATTATCTCTTTGTAGGCTTTAAGTGGATTAATATTCCAATCTGAGCGAGAATCCAAGATGACTTTTTACAAAAGTTGCTTGTTTTGTTTCAATAACAACGAAAATCGTTATTAGTCTTGGCATTTGCGAAAAAAACCTTCTCAGTATTTTGGGTACCATCGTGTCGCATCATCAAATGACTGTCTTGTTCGGAATTTTCTTTGGGCTGTTTTGTAGATCGTCACCATAGATTTTGTTATACTATTTACCATATAGGTCGGCCAGCTATAACAATGCTCTGGTACCTGAACATATTCAATCATTCAAAAAACCTTTTTCTTAAATCATGAAATCTTGCTTCCCGATGGAGTTAGTCCAATGTCCTTGTTCCTCTACGAGTACCGTAAACCTAATCGGAAAGAAAATGTAATGTAATCGCTTCGAGTTATCATGTTGATGCAATTCTCCCGACACTCGAAATGAACCTGGCTTCTTGGCCTGTGAACCCATAAAAGCTGCTCCTCAGATGCTTTGTAAGGGCGTTTCATACGTGTATGCATGACCTGTAACCCGGAATCTGAGGCATGACAAAGAGAATCGTCTCAATTTGGTGATGCTGAACTTGCGCTTGTTGCTCAAGTCGACTCTAACAAAGTGCAAAGTGAGCAAATTTATTTACAGAGCAGGCCAGACCGTACAATACGAATGTACTCGAGGGCTATGTACAAAATGTTAGACATTGAAGGAAAAGGCTGATAAACAACAGACTCAAGAGCCTGGAAAAGGCCGATCTTTCAAAGCCACTTTTGCCCATTCCGTTTTTTTTTTATTTAGGGATGCCAATATTTCCTGGAAGTGGAATCCTCCAATGCGAATGGTTGTCGTCGTTTGAATCCAATTGATCAAGAAAAACCGGGCACCTGGTGCTAAAAAAAGTGCCTTGAGTGTATTCAAGTCCAATATCAAAACACAATCATGGTCATTTGGCTGCATGGATGAATTGTTGCCAAAACGGCCACATTTTTAGCGGTAGTTCATGACATGACATGCTAAAGATGTGGGAATTTGTCTTCCGTGATGGGCCACTCATTTCTCCTAGCGGTATTATTTAGGAGAGTGTCAAGAAAGGTAGGTGGGGTCTAAGGTTAATCAGAAGACTTCGTATTTTTTTCCTTGGGTGTGGCCCAAACTTTATATCTTCCTAATTTTGGGCAAATTTTCTACTTTTTATACCTTTTCGACTCTTTTTCGGCTTTTTCAACTTATTTCCACGCTTTACAATATTTTTGGGCGTTTGGTTATTTGGGTTCTTATCTCTCTCCTTCTTAACTTGTTTGCCCTAGGGGGGGGGGGGGGGGACTTTTGTATTTATTACCATGCAGCATAATGGCCTCTGAACTCAAATCCAAGATGGTGGCAAAGGAGGAGCCAAGTTTATAAAATCATAATCGTATATGAGACCAAAAACGGGTTTGCTTTGGATGCCAACTTTATGCATGGGAAGAAAAGTGCATCATTTACATCATTTAAAGAGCAACACAATTTTGAATATGTAAGGTGGTACGTTTTTCAATCATACTTGTACTCTGTTCACTTAGGCAGTAACCGTTAAAACATATATCTTATCTGTATCTACATACATGCACATTTGAAGTTTTGTATGTGTGTTCGCTCACCAAGGGTGTTTTGAGGTAAATGAAATTAGTATGTTACCTAATAAAACATACTTCGGGAGATAATTGCATATCTAATCAAACAAGATCTATTAAAAGGCCTGGAATGGAGCAAAGTTCTCCTCTGAGATTGTAGACCTGTGACCTTTGCAACAACTGGGCGCTTCAGTATCTCTTTAGTATCCGCAACTTGTTAACCTACTTCTTCTTGAAGAGGAAAAGTTTTTTTTCGTGTAGGGAAAGAACGGGTTGGATTACGAGAACAGAAACAAAAAACCGGGTCAAAATCGGCTTCTCTGAGGTGGAGTTTGAGATTACTGGGACTGTTGCGCTAGAGCTCTTGAATCGCCACGCGCAATTTTGAAATTTAGTTTGTTGGCGGCTTTTAAAGAAACTATACAAAACTTGCCTCAAACACGCCAAAATACCCAAAATGTGACTGGGGCCAACATATTGTCCGTTTTTATTTTCTAGTGATACCATCCAAAAAGGGAGCCATGATCAATAATTGAACAAGTAAAACAACATCACGTCGATCTTTGACAAATCATCCTCATAAGACACCCTGGGGAGTGCTTGAGTTGTCTTCACCAATAAGCAATAAGGATTGATTTAGATACTCTAACAATTGTCACCTCTGAGAGGGAAATAACGATCGGAATTCATGGTTTTGATTTTTTGAAATGCTATGCCTATTGTACAATTTGCTTCCCTCTAACACTCGTTACAAATAAGTGGACATTTTTGATCCGGTAGCATCTTTCAAGTCAAATGTTTTAAGGGGTGTTCCATATCAATGCTACACTCAAGGACCAATGGTACACCAAATATCATATAAAGATTAAAAGCTAGTAAATAGAAAGATCATAACCTTTCATTTGGATAATACTGCATAATAACTATTAATAACAATAAAGAAATAAAAATATATACATAATATAATGTGATACACATAATATAAAGATAATAATAAATATACAGAAAATAATTACATTCCCTGCAACGGTTAGAAAAGCCCGTGAATAGCCAAACCAAATAATAAATAAAAACCCGCTACCAGCTTACTGTTTTTCAAGATGCCTTTTATTACCCTCTTTTTCGGGGTTGGTAAGACAACACATATTCTTATCATGAGACACGGTAATCGTAAAATATTCTGTTTTAAATAGTACCTTGCCAGTCCACTAATAAGATCAGTGGCTAAATAAAGATGAACCATGAATTGATCCGCATTCCGAAAAATGTTTTCTGTCATTAGCGGGACGTCACGTTCTTTTCTCTTTGAGCACCCTTTGTTCACTTCAAACTTGCTCCTTGTGTTTCTGGAGCTTGAAATTGGCAACTCGTCATTGGCCTTCTCGGGATAGTCTAACCGTAAACAGCAGCTTCAGACGCAATAACCATTAAAACCGTCACATTATTTACTGCCTCTTTGGCCAACAGATGCGAGAACCGATCACTGAAATGGGTCGTGCTGATAGTAAATCCGCCAAGTTCCGACTGAAATGGAACATTAGATCGCTATCATGTTCCACATAGGGAGCAAAAAGTAATTAGATTCTATGGAACATTACTCGGATTCATGGAATATTCCTCCGCTCATCCAACATATCAACAAAGTGCGGCTCCATGACCTCAAATGTAAAGTACATGGCGAATCGGGGTGAACAATTGTCCAAGGTGTCGAACAGCTAACGTATCATTGAGCCTCCCAAAAGAGAGCAAAAACTGAAGCAAACCTGAATTTCTAGGCCCTAAATTGGGTTTTGCCTCCAATTAGGAGGGAAAGTGCCAGGACACTTTTATTAAGGGGAAAACATAACAAGGAACGCCCACATGCGGTTCAGTCCTGAATAAACGATGGGACTGGCATTTCCATATTACCTCCATTCGAATCTTTGGCGGCGTTGATCAAAGTGTGCGGAAAATATACGATCAAATTATAAGGTTTTGGAATTGGTAAGGGCAAAAAATTATGCCGACCTATAATTTTTCTTTCTATACATTGAACAGTCTGTGTAATGTTTATACAATACACCATCTTTCCTTTATATTTTTACGCCATGACATGACCAATGACCAAGAGTCGCAATAAGCAGATTACTATTATCATTATTGTTATTATCAAATCTCCTGTAACTAGAAAGTAGCATCTTCCACTAAAAGGTGCAAACCCTCGCACAATGAACGGATATAATTAACTGAAAATTTCACCTCTATGTATACTCAATCCCTCGGCTCACGCTATAATACTATGGTTTACCTTTACATTTATGTACAACTAGAAGCCCTTTCCAGAGAGGTTTTAAGGCCATGCACCATTTGCCTGTCCTTTTGGGGTTCTACGTCGATCAAGGCCGGTTTTAGAAAAGCTGTTGCTGGGCAACAAATTCCAACATCGGAACCGAGTAGTATCCGTCATTCATCGGACTCCTCGTGTTACCGACACAAAATCAGAGAGAGAGAGATGTTCAATTGTCTTCTGACAACGTTATGAGTCTCCAACGCAGATTTACACGTTGTTTCCGCTCTATTTCACGGCGAATCCGCGAGAAAAGGTCCGATTTTCATGGTCAACAGGAACAAGAGATGGTACGATAGTAAGCCGAGTGGATCTGGGATTGCAATCTCTCTTGGGTATCCAGGCAAAGTGCCTGGAATTAGCGAGACATTGACCTTGATGGATCGTAATATTTGCCATTGATTCGGGGTCATTTGGAGCAATCTGGGGTTTACGATCGCTCGGAGCTCAAGTGGTGTTATGGCTGTTTTCCCTTGGGCAAGCTCAGTACGTGAGAAATCCTGAGAATGCAAGTAGGGGGGGAAGTTCCGTGTGCACGCCACAAGAACTTTCAAGAGTATCATGTAGAGCAAGCACATAAAAGAAAGGCTCTACTTTTTCGCCTTCCTCCTGGAAGAGTCGCTTACCGAGACAACGCAACACTCCAGATATCGATTCAAAGTTTGCTCTTCTTGTCGACACTTTCACACCGAAGATCGTTCGATCCCCCTTCATCAAGGGTCAAAGTTTGATTCGTAACACCTTTGATGCTGTAAATCCGGAAAAAGTCGTTGTGAAAAAGCTTGGCTTCAGAATTAAATAATGTTTGTGTTGCAGTTTCAAGATATAGAGCCACTTCAGAGATTAAGTCAGACAACCAAAAACTTTTGAGTCTCACTCTACTGCAATAACCTAGATTTTCATCATTTACCCTTATCCACCATATATGTAATTCCCCTCTTCACTTTTGTCACGTGCATTGAACAATTCCAGTCATGCTCACTGTGATATCCCTTTCTAGTCAACTATCTTATTGATTTTACCACGTTTTACATTTTTTCTCCATTTAACAATGTTTGCATAATGCCCACACACAATGTTTCACATTTATTTTTTCACAATGACATAACCAAGAGTAGCAATAAATATTTATTATCTTTCATTAAAAAGGGAACGAAAAGAGCCAAAGGAAAGGTCAGTCTTTGTTGTAAGATTCATGCAATCATACCAATTGTTGCGATCTTCAAAATCGTCATTCTCCACCATAGAAGAAGAAGATAACATGCCTTTGACCTTCTGCATGTAAAATGAATGGAATACGCAGATATCATCCCTTATAAAGATACTTCTTCGTCTTGGGTTCATTTCAAGGTAATGTGTATGTGTATCACAAAAAGTTGCGGATCACCTTCAAATCCAGCTCCTATTCAAAATTTTCCCGACACTGACCAGTGCCTTAAAGAATGGGTTTCTCATTGGGACCAATTCAAAAACAATAAGAATCCCCTGTCAACAACTCATAGTTTATCCAATTGAATAAATAACAATGTAAGAAAAAGAGGCCGTGCCTAATCATTCGCATTTTGTCCCAGGTCAGCGAACTCCAAGAAACCTAGACTATCATCGATTGCGTAAATAGCGCGAAAAGATCGATCGGTATGTTTTTTGGCCTTTAGCCTTCACCACTTAAGTGAAGAATGAAGCCAAGGAAGAAAGGAGTGAGAGTCACATTGATCAAAAAACTTTGCTTACCTTAGGCAGACAGTTTGTCAAGTGGTACTCATCCTCGTCTTCACTTTTTACCCCTCGATTCTCCCGCCAGCCGTTGAAGGTTGACAAGCATCAGATTTCACATATTCCCACTTTTAGCACCACCACCATTTTTCGATTCAGGTTCTTTTCTTGCGCACTGTTTTATTATTCTTATTTTTATGTGGAGTGGAGGAGTCTCTCGTGACAGGGTGCTTGTTGGCCCTCTCTCTCTCTCTCTCCTCCTGGAAAGAAAGTAGAAACATCATCGTTGAGAGTCGTCCGCTTTAATGGCCAATTCATTGTCCACCCATCGTCTTAGGAGTTGACAAATGGGGCCCAAATCAGCTACATAGCAAAAGAACTTGACAAGAAAACGACGTTTTCGCCCGGATTTTTGCTCGAGCACTCAAAAGTAGGACACTTGGAAACGAGAAAAAGACCAAAAAAAGGCTGCTCTCATTGCTGCCGGGTGAGGGAGGTAACGCCACTTTTATCTCCCGTCTTTGTCTGACTGCAAGTCTTTGGGTCTGGGTTTTATGGTTGATGGCAGCGAAAAGAGCAATGCTCACGCACTATGATTCAGTGCACTACGTACATGCATGCATGCAATTGTTTTCCCTTGAGACTTGAAGAGCAGATAAATCTCGTCCAATCGTGACAGTGCTGGCCACGACGGAGGAAAAAAAAACTGCCGAATAACGTGAGGCCCATCGAGACAAATTTGGGCTGAATGGGATATATTACAGTAGACAACGATGCAAGGTTTTTTTCATGCTAACTTAGAGCTAAAAGTATGCAAAGAGGGTTCGAAATGGCTTGACTTTGATGTCATCTATTAATGAACTCAATGAAATCCTTTTCTTCGTTCATTATAAGGTTCATTATTAAAAAGACGGGGAGTAATACTTAATGTCAAATTATTCAAGTAAAAAAGTAAGTAAAGTCGGGGATGTATCAACTTGTACCCTAAATACTTTTTTGGGCTTTACCGCCACCCTCAATATGACCTAGATAACTTTTAACGTTTTGGACAAATCACGTCATTCAAATCGGACAGAGTCCTGCATGATATGACCCTGTCTTTTGGTCCCCTTAGTGAACCTAAAAACCTGTATGGACTTGGCAGCTTCGGAAATTTATAATTTCTCAAAGGTGACTAATTTTGATTTTTAACTCGTTCTTCCAAGGAGATAAAGTTAGATGAAATCTTTGATTTTTTAACCCTAATAGCTCTTGTTCGTTTGAAAAAAAGTGTTTTGACCAAAGAAACCAAAAAAACCTGGGAAACCCATCGTGGAGGTAATTTGGGTATATAAAAATTTGGGGATGTAAGAGATTTTGAAGATATTGGCTTAAAATTTATGTACTGGTTAGAGTGCTTTTTGTTTTGCCTTTGGCCCAGAGGATGTTGTGAATAGGCTTCAAAATATGATTCATTTTCAGTCTGCTACCCAAGTGGCATATCACAGAGATTTCTTTGGAGAATATGATCAAATAGAGCATCCAAAATTTTGATCCAGAAATTGATGCTAACCGCATAATTTGAATTACCCGCCTTGCCTTTTTCCAAAGAGCCACAACAAGTGACGTAATGGCGTCTAGTATCAATAGCAACTGTGACAATCAAATCCCACAACCATGCGAATATCCTGTCCCAACTGATTGTCAGTCCACTTTAGGTCCTCTAAACAAACATTCCTTCCTTGCAGACATTCTCAATTTTTAAGCCTCACGTTTATTTTCGACCAGACTCATCTCAGAAGGTTAAAAAATGGCGGAGTCTGTCATCCCTTGATTTTGCAAAAAAAATCAAAGCTGAGCACATCATAGGAACGCCTGGCTGGGAAAATCGTCTGATGAGCCTGATCCAAGAACGAGAGGGAAAGAGAACGAGACATATACAAGTCTACTCGATCCACTCATCACAGCAATGGCTGAATAATGTGGAAGAGTGTTGGCCCACTAGCCTGGCAGGTCGCTAGAGTATTCCCAATTAACTTAGAGCAGAGAGACTCACTTTCTGGCCAGACAGTTTGCTAAAAAAAAGGTCTACCCCTGACCTAATCTGAATTCGGCTTTTGGCCCATCAGTCAAGATAGGAGAACTTTCAGATGAGAGTCGCTCACTCTCTCCTCCTGCTCGTCCTCACAGGGTGACCACAAAGTATTGCACCTCAGCAACAAGTCATTTAGACAGTTCTCGGTCGTGTGCTAGAGAAATACAGAACATAATCCGGGAGTTGGGACAAGAATCCTCCGGGTTCGTTGGTAAAAGCTTCAAAAACAGATACAGCATCTTTGTTATCACATCTTCCAGAAACTGATAGCAATAGCCCTCTTACGCTGCACGAAATATGTTTTGCGGTCTGCATTTTAGAGGGCGCTTCAGAGGGCGCTTTATGAATCAGCCAAATAAAGGGTCAATTGGAACAATTACTTGACATTGAATTATAATTTGTTTGTGCTGCTTTTGGCTAATTATATTAAAATGTTTTGTATAACTAGTGACCCGGGTCACATAATGTCTGAAAAAGAAATTGCATTCAATGCAAGGCACTCGTAGCTTATTTAGGAATCTACCATGCCTCTTCCCGTTTTCTTTCAGCTCTCTGACATTGCAAGTAAGGGCAGATATGGTTGATGTGGAGGTTAATTTTATTTCCATGCATTGAAACTACCTGATATTGTTCTCTTTTCAAGATTTTTTTGGAAATGTAGATGGGAGTTTTGAAATTGCTTGCAATGGGAATTAATAAACGTCATGTTTTCAATAAGTAAAACGAAGGACACACGTTTTACCCTAATTCATAAGCATTTTGGAAAGTGAAACCAATCAATAGAAGTCAATTAAAATATGCCAGTTGGCACAACATTTACAAGCCCTCTCAAAAGACCAAAAGGATATTTGTCAAAGAAACTTTTCACATTTACCTCACCTACAGCCCCCAAACCAATTAAATGCAGGCACAGGACTGCCTTTGGAGTTGCTTACGGATGAATCAATGACTGGCTCAGGTGGCTCAAATTCATTGTTCATTCATTACAAATTTGAACGACTTCCTGGCAACAAAGAAAAAGGTCAGTAGATGAAGTGAAGTACATCAAAAATGACTGTGCTCAATGTACTCATCCCAGTTCAAGTCCTTTGAGGGTAGTCAATAATCCAGAGCGCCAAGGTTTCTCAAATACCAACCTTACTGATTACTCCAATCTACATCGTGAGCTCTCATTTAAAACTAGATGCCTAAAAGAGGATGTGGGTGGATATTGGGCCCACCCTGTTCATTTGCCGACCGAGCGTTATGGCTTTGCAGCGCGAAGATGTTTCTCGACAGATTTCACTGTGCCGTGTGCAATTTTTTCCTGTTCTCCATTGTGGACTGTGACATGTTGGGTGTGCAGTTTTCTAACACTACACTCTTCTTGGACAAAAGTTCACTGAACATACACACCAATTCATTCCAGGTCGCTCGGATGTTATGAACGCCATACCCACCCGCCTCTTAAGGGCACGAAACTTTGAGAGTCAACTACTCTACAAATGGAACTCACTTGTGGAGGGTTGAGTTGTGCTCCTTACTCCTCATCACTTTCAAATAACCATGGCGTATATTTGACGTTTTTTTTTTTACCAGGAGGTCAGACAGAATTATGCACCCTGACACATATCACATACCTCGTCATAACAATGTCATTAATGGCATCTGACATCTTGGTGATGCACCTCGACATGGATATTGTGGAATTAGTACCTATGCAAATGACTTGAAGTGCAACGGAATGAAGCTAAAAGGAAGCCCGGGATCAACGACCCGTCGCCAGGATATTTAATGATGTTTGAATGACCACTTGCACCAAATGCTGACCCTTAAAGATCCAAACTCGGAGTGAAGCCCATAAATTGAAGTCTACTTAGACTTCGACTGACCAAAAGCAAAAAAACACACAAAATGTCCTCTTGGCGTCTGGTTTGATGAGAAAGGGAATAAGAAAAAAACAAGGGATCCATCATCGCGGGAATTGAATAGCCAAATGCCAAAAGCAGTCTGAGTTCAATGTTTAGACCTTTTTCGATTACCCCTACTCAATCAAGGCACGATCAAAGGCCAAGAGAGCCTTGAAGGCTGAAATTCAACCTCACTCAGGAAGAGGATTAACAGATTCTTGGCTAGACATCCTTCCGGTATGTTTTCGGGATTGTTATT
Source organism: Tigriopus californicus (assembly GCF_007210705.1). Classification (NCBI taxonomy): domain Eukaryota; kingdom Metazoa; phylum Arthropoda; class Copepoda; order Harpacticoida; family Harpacticidae; genus Tigriopus; species Tigriopus californicus. The sequence goes on from NC_081451.1 coordinate 909,287, forward strand.
GTTGTCTGGTAGGTTCGTCAACACCATCAAAGCCAGTCAAATTGTGATTGTTTATTTTCCTTCAGTGTCCCCTAAAGCGCTTCGTAATCCGATTCAACTTCTAATTCCGGCTCTGAGGTAGATATTCCGAAACAAAAAGTTCCAAGGCAAAAACTTTAATAACATGACGTTCTGGCACAAAGCGTTAATCTATTGAGCATCACACATTGTTGTTTCTAAAAAGATAACATTAAAGGAGAAGTTTTCAGTTGCTACGAAAGAAGGCCCGGACATTTCACTTGAATTGTCAACCTGCGCGATGCATTATTGGTTTGGCCAATTTTTTCTCCTGAGGATGCTTTTAAAATTAATAATTTAAAAAAACAAAAATACAGCGCAAGCACATGTTCCTAATGAATCCTTGAAAAAATATCATGGCTTTTTAGAAGGAAACCTCAAATACAAATGTAAGTGTTGAGTTGCTCCAAAAGGCCCTCAGATCACGCAAGACGTGTGCTTAATAGTGCTGTTTTAATGCGAAATAAATAAAATCGATTCTCATTTTGAGCCCTCATCTGCATCAAATGGCTTTTCTGAACTTCACTTAATGGTTAAAGTTCTATTCTTAGTCATTGTTTTGAAAAAAGGATTTTGTTTTTGCTTAGCCAACATGTGTTTGCTTCAAAACGTTGCCCAGAAACATTGCTTTGGAGCCTTTTGTTTCGGAAGTTCTACTCGTGCACGTCCACCACCATTACTATATTTCCGAATTTTCCCCACTAACTAACCGTTGAAGAAAAATTCAACTTTCTTACATGAAAATCAACCCAAGACAAAGTCCGACAGACTGTAAATATAACCCTATATAATGGTTTGGACTAGATTTGCAACTACAAACATCCAAATGCTCTAAGTTTAATGCTCGTATGACAGGCAAAAAGCAACTGATTGCCAATTTGAAGACCATTCTAAAAGGATGTCATACAATGTGAATAGAATGTTCATGTTTTTGTTCAGTATCGAAAAAGCCTTCGTTTCCCCTCTGATAAGTAGTGGTAAACTCTGTATGTAATGACGCCTCACGTCATTCACACCATTAGGTACTTGTAATATCAGAGTCAAATGACAATTCAAGTCTTGGAACAACAAGACTTTGGAACACGTCGCGTTTTAAAAGTGAGCTCTTCGAAGGTGCTATTGATTCTGGTGTTTGGCTTGGAAGACGACCCCACTTAGTCGCTAATTGACAAGGATTAACTCACACGGCTCGATGATAGGGTGACTTTCCCTCTTGAGGCCGAGCATCTCAACGAAGACGATGAGGACGACGACTCCTTTGAAAGTGCCTTGATTGTTCGCTGAATGGATTCAAAATAAATGTGTCCTCCCATCCCTCGAAGGGAGAACGAACTGTTTTGTTGGCTATTGTGAAACGACACCCGTCGGAATACCAAAATACCTCCCAAGAGTTTTTTGCCCTTTTCCCAAGTCAAAACAATGCCTAAGGTCCAAGAGGAGAGTTTACTCCTCTCGTGGCGAAAAAGAGCACAAGAAATTGCAGATTGTCCAAATGACATATTCAAGCAATCAAAAGAACTCATTTGCCAGAACAGACCCCGCTCTGTTCCTCTCCATGGAATTTTTATGAATGACCATTAGCTCCACTTTCTTTCACGTGGTCAATTGCATGATTTTGAAAACATACTCAAACAAGGAGCTTTCGACCCCATATACGTATTAGGTATGTGTATAAAAGGGTTCTTCGAAACACTTATTACATGCGTACGTAACTTACCCTCTATCTCGTTGATCCGATCCTCAGGGCACACCTATGGCACAATGAACGTAACAAACATCGGAAGCACTGCAAGGAAACTGGTTATGGCTCAGACATCGGCAGAGAATCAGAAACACCGTGCAATCAGCTGGTTTTCCCCTTGGCTACTAGTTTGACTCATGTTGTGCTTTTCGTGAGCAACTTGCAAACTTCGGGATCGCCTTGTTCCACAGGGTTCCCACTTTCCACCTCAAGCTCTGATTCCTCTCCTCGATCGCCTTCGACAAAAAGAAAGCTCGCTCGAGATAACCTGTGCCCCACGAGCCAAGTGGCAACACTGACTCGTTGCCTACTTTTGAGCTTGGCTCCTTCTCCAAGAGTGCATGACAGGGGATGAGCTCACACAAGTCCGTGAGTTCACTGTCCAATGTTCACCCTCCTTCATCTCTTTCTACTCCTCGTTCCTTGTTCCGTGAGACCTAACACACAAAGCATAGTGCGTATGAGTCCCACGAAAATCTTGAGAGACAGCAAGCATCAAAGACTTGAGTTAGTAATTTTTGAAGGGATGAGCAAAATCTCCCAAGACACATCAAGGGAGAAGCAATTGCAGGGTGACTATTGGCCAAGCCACCATTTGTGAGCTTAATGTTCCTTTGGTTGAAATGGAAGATACCATCGTCATACTATAGTCATAAGCTATGGTCATGAGTGCTTAGACCAGGACTGGATCAGCTTCTTTGATCAGCATTTCTAAATAAAGATGCTCTCGGTCATGGAGTTGACACCCTTGGACAAGAGGCGGAAGACGCAAGCCCCCTTGCCTCGAGATTAGAGGAACATTGTGCATTGTGGCTTAGAAAGCAGAGCTTGCTGAAGATCTCTTTTGGATCTTGAACAGATTGTATGTAACGAACCTTGGCAGAATAGATTGACTGAAAATGGAGCATTTGCGATCTTATATCGTAAAGTACAAGAGGGATAAATGGGGCTTGACCTAAGTCTCTACAATAGATAAGTGCCTAAGCTTTTTTTATATTCTACCACTCTTTTTATGTGAACATTTGTAAGAAATTAGAAGGAAACAATATTAATAACCGTTTCATGGATATATTTCAACTTACCTAAAGCCAGGGTTAGTTGGCCAGAAAATATGCTCATCCAGTACAACTCCTGTAGAGCTTGAGGACTCACTCTAGTTATCTGGTTTGCTATGGTCTCTACCATCGCATCATGAGTGCTGCACGAATTCCCCCATAATTCCAAAATTTTAAAAAGTGTTATCCGAGGCAATGCATGTTCGATGCCAGCAATTGGATCCAACAAGTTAAGCATGGATGTAAACTCAAAATATGGAGATACATAAAACAAAGAGCTACCTACGTATGGATTTCAAAAAACTTGGGCTTTAACTATCGTGTTTTTGGGAGGACCTCCCTACCGTTACTGGAAATGGGATCCCCAGCAGTTCACATTGTCCAAGTCTGACTTAAAGGATGCTACTTGATCGACACCTACATATTCCCTACGAATATTTGAGGGCAGCTTATTGAACAATGAAGGAGCCGGAGAAAGAAAAGGGTTGGACTTCATGGTTCTGACTAGCTTGGATTCTGGAAATGTGTGAAGGTCTGATATAGGAGATTACAATTTTGGTATTAAGCTAAACATTGCTATGGAAGAAATGGCACTCCAATTTCTAATTTGAATTGATTCATAGAGACATTTGGCTGAGATTTGGACGGTTTTTATGTTACGTATTAGTGCGGTTGTCATCTTGATATGACATATGAATATCGTCATTATTTCATCCATCACTTGATCACCCATACAAAATTCGGTAGGTTGGTTGTGCACGTCTTTTAGTCAAAATATTAACTTGCGCCTTAATTTTGGACCAATTGCCACAATCGGTAGAAATGCACTTATAACTAATCAGAAGAAACAAAGATGATTATCAGTGTCGTTTTAGAAAGGAAAGAAATATTGCACATGTATAAAATAAGTATACATATCAAACTTTCATAATTGTGTTGCATAGAGAAATAAAATCGACTGCGAACAAGTCATTGAAAACAATGATTGGCATACGGGCTGTCTGACAAATGAAGGGTAAGTAGATGGCGACGAGTTATCCTAAGTTGAGTTTAGATGTTGCTCCAATCTTTAAAGGGAGAAATAAGTCACTGCCCAGTAGTTATGGGCCCATTTCTCTCAAGGTAATTGCGAGATCATGTAGCTCAAGCTCGTGGAATATCCTGGAGTCCATGAAGTTCTTCCTCCTAGTCAGCACGGGTTTCAAGTGAATTATAGCGCTGCTCCTAGTATCAGAAATGATTGTTTATTGATCAACGTGACGCGTGTTCTTGGGCTCGGCGACTGACTTTCTGTACAAGCACGTTTTCCCAATAGATTGAACACCTAGAACAGGTCATTGAGAAAGCACAGAGTCATGAGTCAGTTCATATAATCACAAGGTGAATCATAGACTTTCAGTAAATAAGCTTGACAAGATCGTTAGCCCAACTGATTGAGCATTTATGCGTAGAGCAGGTTCCTGAAGGACTAGAGAGTCATGAATTAGTCAATATTGTCTATCTCGACTTTGCCAAGGCCTTTGGCAAGGTAGATCATGGCCTTTAAGCTAACGGGCTCCATGAGATTGGGATCCATGGCAAAGTTCTCAATGGGTTAAGAAGTTCAACCCATTTAGTACCATTCATGATAGAAAGCAAGTGGTTAATGTTGAGGGATCCACAGGTGACACAAATGACGTCAAGTCGGATGTTCCTCAGGGATCCATTTCAGGTCCCCTCATCTTTTTAGGATCTTCCTTGCTCCACTTCAGAAGCTTAGTAGTAAAGCCAGTACATCTTCTGATGCTGATGATACAAAATTAGAATTTGGTAGGATTGGTCAGAATTCAGGCAATCTGGTAGACGTCTTGCATAAAATGTGCTTGTTATTATCTTGCTGAGAGTAATGTAGCCTTGAACGGAATGAAATTCCGCTCAATGACCTTTGGATTCACGCCATGAAACACTTCCCTGGTAGATAATGGAGACAACGAAATTGACCAGGTTTCGTCCGTGAAAGATTTGATGTATTCCTCCAAACTAATGGAAAGTTTGACGAGGATACCAAGTTGAAAGTTGGCAAAGATTTTCAAACGTGTGATTTCGATCTTTTTTGACGTTTAAGTCCAGAGATAGCATCACGATGCTAACTCTGTACAAGTCGCTTGTCCAGCCACATCTTGAACATGCTTCACCCATTCGGACTCTAATGAGCTCAGCAGGTTTGCAAAAGCTCGAGCAGTTAATCCAGGAGCATATTTCAAGTCACAATTGTGTGAATTTATGCTTATATCTGAGATTGCTCTTTCATTCCCGTTGGAAGTCCGCAAGGGAAAAAAAAGGAAATAATGAATCAATTATCTCACCCTCAGTAGGAACTACCTAGAGATTGTAGATGGTTTTGGCATTCTTCTTCTCTTTTTATTTCTACTTTCCACTATTTCGAACCTTCAACAATCTCGGGATGGATCTTGTGAATCTAATAGGCAAAAAAATCAGCAGACGACGACTGTTCATGACACAAATTGGAAAGTAAGCAGTTCTCGCAGGAAAAGAAAGATGAGATCCAATGAACTCACTGTCGCTCCAAGCCTAGATCAGAAACTCCAGACATTCATTCAAGCATCTGCCCAACTCCTGTGCAAGCATTCAGCCCAAGAAAGCTCAGAACATTGAACATCTGTGTTCGTTCAGAAGGAGATGCGGTGAGATCACAGCTTGTGCAAATTTTCCATTCTACTGGGCTTCTGAAAGTCGTCTCTCTGGCTTCCTACTTCCATCGAACGATGGAAAACTCAACCCAAGGCCTGTATTTGTATGAGAGGAAAGTGCATTTGTCCACATCTTTGCCAATTGGTATGGTCATAATGGCCATGAAGAGTCTCTTGATCTTAATTAGTTGTGGAGTGCAAGAGTTCCACATTGATCATTGCCCAGATCAGTCTCATGGGCGACTGACTTATCATTTCCCGTCAACATTCCCGTTCATCAAAATTTCTTGGTAGGAACGACAGCAAAATGAAAACAGCAATCTTTTTCATCCTTAGGCTCAATTTCGAAATTAACCCATTTTGTGGTAAAATAATCAAAGGTCGAGGTAGAAATGGCGTGGGTCCATCTAGGGAATGATATATGATGAGCTATAATCATACCACGCACTTTATCAATTTAAAATAGTGAATATGTAAGAGTTGTATATGGTGTAAACGGATAGATTTTGTTTTGTAGATGGCGTAGACAGTTACAACGGAGGACCACTATTCAAATGCAAAGGTTCCTTTCGAGAATGGAGCAATCGCCAATGAAGTACAATAAAAACGGTGTCAAAAGTTCTCTCCTCTTAACTTTCTGTTCGATGCCGTGTCTTCATAAAATTACGTAGTACTAGCCTTAGGACAGGGCCTTATGACGTTTGTGATACAAAATGATAAAATCACTTTTATTGTAAGTTGTTGACTGGTATAATTTGGTTTGTTAATAAGTGAACGACAAGAACGTACTTTCAACCTTTTTTGAAAGGTTGCGGGATATTGACAAATGGAGGTACAATTTGTTCTATCCACGTTTCTTCCGATTCGCCACCTTCCATAGTGAGGTGAAACAGTTTATGTAATTTGATCCATAGGATGTATTTTGTTTGCTTGCCTCAAAGTACTTTTGTGCAAAGAAAACAATCCCTCGTCTTGCATTCAGTCGAGTATGAGCTAAAGGTTAGATCAGATACTTGTAAGGGCCATCGCTTGTCATTGGTTGCTAAATCTACCTTTCGTTCAGCGGCATGGATAGATTCGTTCCATGTTTGGCGAAAAGAAAGTTTGGGAGTTGTTGATACCGCCTCAGGCGGAGTAATGGCAAGTGGAAGTAGGTCGATCCGCCTTTTGTTTCTTTGTGAGAGTATTGGTTAATGATACTAGGTATTTTGATTTTGGATTCATAGATACATAAGATTTCAAGTGATAAATTTTGACTAGGTCTGGAAGTTTTAAAAGTTTCAGTCTCTTAAAAATCGGACAAATATGAGATCTTGCTTTCCACCTCAAAGCCTTCTTTTGCAGAATGACTAGGTTATTTGTTGGAGAGTGCCCCCCCCGAGACTCTGAATCAATGAGTTATATAAGATCTGTCGAAGTTGAATAGGGTGAACATCACTTTTCGGATTTTGTTTCCCAATTGCCGTGCATATCCTTTAAAATTCAAGTTTTCATCCGCATGTAGTTATCCCAAAAATTTGACTACCTTTTCATCTCTATTCCCTCCCACTTGTTGGATGGGCAGCCCGCTTGAATATACTAAAAATCATCTACTACTTTTCGAAGACTTAACATAATTAATTTAACTTTCTTCAGATTTAAGAACAGTTTATTAACTTTTTAAATAAGTCGACAATCTCTCCAACACTTGACTGATTTCGAATTTCATTTTGACTAGATCATTGCTGAACTGTGGTATAGTCGTGTCGTTAGCAAACATGGTGGCTTTTTAGATTGTGTGACTCTAGGTAGATCATTAATGTGGATGAGAAAGATTAATGGGCCTAACGTTCTTCCTTGAGGTACACCACACGAGATTGTGGTAAACTCGGGCTTACATTTACCGATAAATACACTTTGCTGTCTGTTTGTCAGACAATTTCGGACCCAAAGAACAAGGCTTTGGCTAAAGCCATACTTTCAAAGTTTGTGTAGTAAAATCTCATGGTTTATTGCGTCAAATGCTTTATTAAGGTCTAAAGATATGGCCCACGAGCATTTCTGATTTCCTTGAGTTGAAAATAATATTTAATATATAATATACCGGGTGTTCCAAAAACATTGCCCCCCCCCCATTCGAGTTTTCTTTTCTATACTTAGCTTACTTTTATTCTTCCAACTCGATTTCGAATTTTTCATTTTCACGTTGCTCTTTTTTAATTACTCTATGAACTGCTATATTCATCATGAGCCCCTTTGGCCACAACATAGCGCTTTAGATGTTGCAAGGCTATGTGATACCGAAAGCCGTGTTTGAAAAATCGATCCATTCTTTTTGGGACACGCGGTATTATTCAGAGGGAGAAACAATTTGATACAGGCTACAGCAATGCCTATCAGACCAGTACAAAAGCAAAATGATGGATGACTTCACTGGTAGGATGAAGCTCAACTCTAGGACCCAAAGTAAGTGTGCAAAAAAAGTGCTTGCAACAATGAAAACGTTTCTCATTAGTCAGGTTGAAATGTCTTTGAACATCCTCCAAAATCCAACAAGAGTAAACAAAGTAGAGAGAAATATGTCTCAATACTACAGTATTTCTACAGTATTCAGAGAAGGTACGAAAGATATCTGATACTGTGTGTCTTCAAAAGCATCCATGAGCTTTGTCCCAACCCAGGATTCAGGGTCAATTGTAGTGACCATAGAGGCTTAATGTGCATTTTTAGAGCACCTTCAAGCCCTCGAGAATCCAGGCTAGTTCGAACCATGAAGTCCATTTCTCTTCTCTCTCGGGCTCCTTCATTGTTTAATATGTTTCCTTCTGATATTCGGAAAGAATGCGTAGGCCTTGTTGATCCGGTTGCATCTTTCAAGGCCGACTTGGACAAGTTTTTAATTGAAATTCCAAATCAACCTTATATTCAGGGGTTTGCCAGATCAGCCAACTTTGATTCCTCGGATGATCAAATTATATATAAATAAAAATCAAGTAAAATGAATAAATTTCTCGTCTTGAAGTGCTGGGATTCCAATCCCAGTATCGGTAAGGAAATCCGTAAAAAAGAAATGTTGTTCCTTTGCAAAAAGCGGGGAAAGACATGTTTCACAAACACATTTTTTTAAATTATTTAAAGGACTTTTGAGGGAACTCTTTTTTACTGTTTTGAATTGGTTTTTTTCTTAGCCCCACTAATGTGCCTTCATACTGTGACAAAAGTGTGTTGTACGTTCTTCCATTGTAATATCTCAATTCCAATATATTATATTGTACCATGGACCTTTAGTACTTATCCAAGGATAATAGTTCGATAATGAACAATCCCCAATAAGAGAGTGGACCCCAAAAAAGCCTCCCGTTGGTGATGCATGTCCGAAAGAATTTGCCTTAACCATTCAAGAAATCGATTTAGACCCTGTTTTCGGATGAGGAATAGATGCTTTGAACCGTTTTAGATAGGAACAGGATGGTCAACACCTCCTTCCCCATTATTGGAACATTCCTGCTCTTTGTGTCCCTTGGGCTAAAAATGGAGCTTGGAACTCCTGAAGGATTAGATCCAACGTGGACTTCTTGCTTGGAAACCCCAAAATGAGTCTAGGCCTCTTTGGAACTCACTTTTTCGCCTTTTTAGAGGTCTTCAAAAGTCTTTGGAATGTTATTGACATTAAACGAAAGAAAACACGGGGTGTTTCAACCGTTTTCTGAAGACCATTAAAACAGAAATGAGTGAGGGACAAAAACCTGCTTTGATGAGAGATTTTGATTCACATCCTTTACTAATATCAACATGATCCGAAATAAACGCGGATTCTGAACACCCTGTCCCTCAGTGAGAGAGTGGAATGAATACGAAGAGACCTTGTTCTCAAAATAGAGTATATTCCCTGAAAGATGTCTGAAGAAGGAGGATGTGGGGACTTTCAGCTCACTGAAATTTCTGAGGCCACCTTTCCCAATGTGCTCATCTTTCTACGAGAGCACTTCTTCCCTAACGAGCCATGCGCCAAGGCTCTAGATTTGTGTCCACATGGTTACACGTGAGTATCACATGGTATTACATCTAGATATATCTCTGTTTCGTTCGTTTGATCATACTAAATTTCTTCTCGAGAGAATTTAAGTGTATCAAATATTGAAGAAATGTCAGTTGAATTTCTTAATGGCATGTTAGCGAGGAAAGTGGAAGCGAAGGTATGTGATCCCTTTGAGTCAGCTTATGTCAATAAATTTGCCCTGAATGTCATCTCCAAAATCACTGACGACGTTTACGACTTCTGACTATTTTTGACAAGTTGTTTCAACATATCAAAATGTTACATGTATTTTCTTCCGAGTCAGGGCCAATTATTCAGTTGGACATCACAAAATTTGCTGATCTTTATTTGTCCTTGTTCCCCGCAACCTTTGCGAGCTTTTACTTTCTGAAAGTCGAGGGTGACTTACACTACGTGCGAGAAGCTTTTTAACATCAAAATGCAATTATTTCATACATTTGTTTGCTTTTATTTTAACACTTTAGTTCTATGATATTATAACAGGGTGTGGCCAATGTTGCATAGGTTTTTTTCTAAAGTCAAGTTCTGCTACAATTGACCTTGATAAAGGTATTTCAGTTTTATCTAAGTAGTAGACGCAACCCTGATTTGTCATACACTGATTTTGCAGACTAGGAAATTTAGGCCGGACGACCTATGTTAAAAGTTGCGGCAATTCGGACATTTAGGCAAGCGTTGGTACCAGCAAACAAACTTGCCTGCCAATGCCAGTGATGCAAAATTGGCGTTTCAAACTGGTTTGAACGAAGCTGACCTTTCCTCATATAGCAATGTGAAAGAAGGATCAGCTTCTCAAAAACATGTTTGAAGCCCCAAACATGCATCACTGCCACTGGTACCAGCAAACAAAGGTACCTGCCAGAGCTTGCCTAAACGTCCCCATACTAAGAGGGTTCCAGGACTACTCGACCCAGCGGACAACTCGGCCCAGTACAGAAATTAGGCCCAATATGTTGGCTTACAAATAGCTCGTACTTAGAGACTAGCCGAACAGATAAGGCGAACGGGCGTTGTCCAGAAACATTGCTCTGAACTAGACACGCGTGGCGTCAATAGGCTTGGCAGCTGGAGGGTAGCTTGATTATGGTCAGCCGGGGCAAATATTAGAAAAAAAGAAGATGCTGGGTGGGATATTTTTTATTTTTTATTTTTTTTAAAATTAAGTTGTTAAACTACAACTATACATAATATGAAGCATGAGCAGTTTTGATTTTGAAAGCACTTGCGCACCTCGTTCGGATCAATTTTGGCGCTTCCTTTCAGAATTCCTGCATTGGAGCGCTTGGTGACCAAAATCCTGGAGGAGGGCTTATCTTTGGCTGCATATTTGCCGAATAACAACAAGATTGTGGGTTTGATTCTCCTTAAAAGACAAGTCCCAGAGGATGGAGACCAAGGCTCTCAGGAAATTGGGGAAGATGACAAGGAGAAGATCAAGTGCTTGGGCAACCCTGTCAAGCTTGAAAAACTTTACAAGTTCTTTGATGACCTCACCATGAACTATGGAAAATCTAGCATTTTTGAGGTACGGCAGTGCTATTTATTCTCCGAGAAACCTATTGGTGTCAGATTCATTATTGACCACGCCTCGGATCAAATTGTCATTTTGACGTCGAGGATAAATCACAGAAGTTTAAAGGGTAGCCAAGTTCTGGTTCTTGCATCCTTCTCTTTGCTAAAAATCATCATTCTCTCCTGGGCTTACGGCATTGACCCACTAAATATGCTTCCCTGACATGACATCCGGTAACTCATGGTTGTACATGGAACCTACCCACATTTCAAAATGCAAAAGATACATTTTTTCTAAATACACATTATTTTTAACGTGCCAAAGAGTAAATCAGCTGATTCACAAAGAAGGCGTGAAGATTGTTTTTTTTATTGAACCTAGGCTCTCTAAGGGTGTATCCGTTGAACCCGTGAAAGTTGATTTGACACGCGTTTTTGGTATTCTTTTTTATTTAACGGTTTCAACTACAACGACATGACGTGCATTAGGGTACGAAATGGGGGGAACATATACATATGTATAATATATACATATTTTAATTAACTAACATTTTGGTGTGGCCTTCCACGTGATACGGGTTTTCTAGTTTTGTGATGCTGTGCCCTTTCTTTCTCGTCCGGTTTGTTTGCTCGTCATAGTTTGTTTCAGGGTCGCTGACCCGAATAATACGCTTACAAAGGGTAAAATTCTTATTGAGCTTTCTTAGGGTTGGTTCTTGGATGATCAGCTCACCGTTCTCCTCAAATTGGTAAGACGACTGAAACAGTGGTTGAAAAGTCCTGCTAACAGTTGACAAAGCAAAGCAACCGAGGGATGTAAGCATTTAATCTGAGCAACAATTCAATAAAGTAATAATATCAAAAGCGCTCGTTATGATTTCGCGACTATTTCTCTCCATGCTTGATCAGAATTTTGGACCATAGTGATGAGAAGAGTGAGATGAGAGAAGGACAGGTAATATGCTGTAGTAGAGAGGTCTAAGAGACAAAACGATCGTGGTATGATATGAATCTTTTCCCCCGTCGTCGTGACTTCAAAACTCGGTAAAATCGAAAATGAACCTACGCTCAGTACAGGGTTATCTATTGACGAAAATGTTGCAATAACCTAACCAAGTTTCAATTTTAGGAGCTCAATGTCAAAGAGGTTTTGGACATATTCATCTTGTGTACAAGCGACGAAATGTCTGGCAGAGGCGTCGGAACAGCGTTGGTGAAAGAGTCACTTGATGTTGCCAAGCGACAGAAGCTCCCACTGGTCACATGTATGGCATTGTCAGCCTTTAGCAACCGGATCTGCGTCAAACTAGATTTCAAGAAGTTATTCAGGTAAACGCCAGCATAGGTCAGTGTGACATGTTCAACGTAAAACCTTACTAAAAGATCGACTTCCCCATCGAACAATGTTGATTCATTTTTTTGTTGAATCGAGAATGCTTTAAATCAAGGTCCGACGCTACCTTGTCACCCTGGTAAAGTCACTATATCAAACACCTTGATAGATGTACAAATATCCATGAAAAAAGTGACATTCAGAACTATTGAAAGTTATACCAAATCCGGTTTTGATACCTTCGATTGCCGTTATGTAATAATGATACTTTAGTGGACACCTTCAAAAATGGGTAACCTGTGTTGTTCAAAAGTGAGAGACTACTCTTGATTACTCTTTATGTTTCAGCGTTGATTATGGTTCCTATACTCAAGATGGCACAACACTTTTTGAAGCGAACAAGATGAAACCGCATACAGAAGGGGTCCTTTTGTACAAGTTAATTCAACAAGTCTAACACCAATTACAATTGTCGACATGCCGCTAATAGTTCAGCCCATTCAAAATATGTAGAGTCTCTTGTGAATTAATGCATCATCCTCTGCATAAAAAGGTGTCTCATTCATTATAATACTCCAAAATGTTCGGCAGATTATGTTCCAAATGGATTAAGCGGATCTGGACTGGATTCGTTTAAGTTATTTGTTTGTCATCGAGGGAAAATGAAGTGATTCAAACTGCCGCGAAAAAAACAGCAGCTGACATGACTTTGTCTGTTGTAGTATTCTACAGCCGCTGAATCCGTTAACATGGGAACAATGCATCGCCGATTGAAGGTAGCGCCTCTACATTTCGAAACCATAACCTCAGAGGCATTCAGTTGTCCCACATTTCCGTTAATAACGGATGGCTCTCTCTAGGCCTTGCTTCCTTTATGATTTAATCATAAACGCCTTACGCTGCACGAAATATGGTATACGTTCTGCACTTCATAGGGGGCTTTGTGAGTTAGCTTCCACCAAATAAAGGGCCGATTTCTATTCATTGAATTATAATGCGTTTGTGTTGTTTTTGGCAAATTCTATTAAAATCTTATATATAATTAGTGACCCAAGTCACATAAGTCCGGAAAAATTATCGCTTTCATGACATGTCACGAGTACTTTTTTTAGCAATCCACCATGACTCTTCCCATTTCTGTTGGGTAGTCTGACGTTGTAAATAGGGGCCCTTACTGAAGAAGAAACAAAAAAAGGTAAAAATAGGAGCTTGTCGTGGTTTTGGACTGCAGCTTAGATGAAGACCAATGAAGACACACTACCCAAAGATACTTAAAACAGACAGATCAACAAAGATCAACTAATAATCATTCTATTTGATTAGACGATTTTTCTCTCCGGTCTGGTGAGGTTATTTTCAAGGGCTGCATTTGTGTATACTTAGTTCTCCAAAATCAAAAGCACTAAAAAGACTTAGTCAGGCTTGCCAGGTTTTTTTCAGCCGGTTATGCTGACTCTTGGAAATCGATGCTTAAAATATTTAATTCTAATTTGAAAATGCTGGAATAATTCTAGTTTCTTTTAAGAATGTCTAATTCTTCATGGTGATCATACAGGATTTCAGTTTTAAACTTCAATTATATTTGGCACTCTTTGACAAGGTATGTTCAGGCATTTTTTTGAATGTTTTACTTTTCGAAAGAAATGTAAAATGCAAGAAAAATGAGGACCACAAAAACCTTAAGAAAAACCTCAAAGTGAAAATTGATGCAGTTGTGTATACGGTATTCTTACTCAAAGGTTCAACTAATTTTGAACCCTAAGGCTTTGCAGTTTTTTCAGTGAATTAATGCTAGGAAAATACTAAAATGGTAAGCTTGTTATCACAATACCTGTACCATACAAATAATGCTAGTTTAATGCTAAATACCAAACCATTCCTAGTAATAAAAATCTGATGCTAGCAGCCTTGAAGCAATGCGAATTTTTGAAAAATAGCAACGAAAAATAGCACCTGGCCACCCTGCTTACGGTTGAAAAGGTTCAAAACGTTTGTATGCCAAGCCCTCATTAGTGGAAAATAGGTGAAAGTTCTACACAACGGTTGGATGACTCAAAAAAACCTTGGAACATAAGTGCTGTGCAAAATTGGGAACCCTTATTACATACCTCTGCGTGAGATTCATTTTTATTTGTTTGAGTCTCTTTGTTTCAAAATGTCCCAACCCAGGATTTAGGGTCAATTCTAGCGAACGTGCGTTTTGAGAACACCTTCAAACCTTCAAGAATCCAAGCAAGTTCGAACTACGGAGCCCTCTAGTTCGAACAATGAAATCCACTGCTCTTCTTTCTCGGGCCCCTTCATTGTTTAATTTGCTTCCCTCTAATATTCGTAGGGAATACGTAGGCCTTGTTGATCCGGTAGCATCTTTCAAGTCAGACTTGGACAAATTTTTAGATAGCATACCAGATCAACCCTACATTCAAGGACTAGCTCGGTCTGACGGCTCAAAATCGTATATTTATGAAAATAAAAAGACGATATACAACCTTTCTTTTCATGGTACTGAGGATTACATTCCTTGCAGCAGTTAGAAAAGCCCGTGACAAAAGCAAAAAAAAATTGCCCTAACCCGGGAATAAAATATAACGTTGGTGATGGAAGAGGCATCACGTGTGAAGTCCGATTTAAATTCATCCCATCGGATAAAAAGTTGGCCAAGGTCTTAGAATACACGTTTGTGCTAAACCGAGTACCAACCCTTTATAATCTACTACCGTGCTCTCTTCGACGATTCTATTTACTAGATTTTAAGCTGCACTTAGATCGTTTCTTATCAACAATCCCAGACCACCCTTTCGTTCAAGGGTGCCCTAGAGCGGCAAATTCGGACGCATTGTGTACCAAATATTTCATCAATCATCATGATTTAAGGGGAACTCATTTCCCTGTATCGGTATAAAAACCCGAGGAAAATATATGTTTAAAAAAACCCGACAACTAGGACAAATAACCAATCACAAAAGACCAAGTGCCGAAAGCTTCCCAGAGTTCATTTCATGTTCAAGGCAACCATATTTGGAGACTGGACGATAAATATAATTTATAATATGAAATTATAATTCCACCATACTCGATCCAACTGAGCAATTGCGGGTTCCTAGTTCACGATCTCGATGCTTCCATTTTCGTCAATCCACTCCATTCCACTTCCACTTTCGTCCCCATATTGTCTATCCTCGTAAATGTCCCCTTCATCAGAACGCATCAGACTTTCCATCTCTACACATGAAAGAAAACTGTTTTTAAGGCAAGGGGACGCCAAGACTCCTGGTTAATGTGTGCTTATCCCTCATTGATTTGATGCACTTTTAAAGTTTTTAAATTTTCACATCCTTGTTTGCCAAGGTCAAGGGGTCAAAGGTGAACTATAGACAATGAGTCTAGAGCTGCTTGTTGATTTTCAGTTGTAAGGGCGTTGGTTACGAGTATAATCCCACCTCTGACATCTTACCGAAGCGATCTTCAGGCCATGGCTGAAAATTGGGGTGTAACAAACCATTATGTTTGAAGACTTTATCAGAGACTTACGATCGTGGTTGAGGTCGAAGCTCATGGCTAAAGTGGCCAAGACCACGACAATCAAAGCGATGAGAAGGTACTTTTGCATTGTGGTCGGTTGATACTATTGCTCGGATTTAGATGATGTCAAGAGAACTTTTCAGATCTTTATATACATGCTTTTCTTAAAGATCTGAACAGATGTGATTTGCAAGGCATCCGCATCCTTTTGTGAAACTAAATGCCGCATTTTGCAATCAACTCATCAAGGCTACTTGTGTAGCGACACAAAATGTTATTCTTTTGAAAAAAGTTGATTGACGAATCCTGATGTGGAAACATACTAGCCACAAATCAAAATTCCCAAAATGTCTTACCACGTCATTGCAATGTGTCAAGTGTATTTTACGTTTTTTCATCGTTTCGTTTAGAAAAAAGGTTGTTTCTTCAAGGTGACAAGAAACCACGATGATTTGACCGCTATAGCACGTGCCTGATGATGCTATTGTCCTGCCATCTAAGAGTCAAGCATCTGATTTGCAGAAATGAAATTGGTGTGTTAAATCACGGACTGCTAGAAATATGGACTGCGAACGAGCTTCCCGTCAAATTGGTCATAACAACTCTAAGCCACTTTTCGAAATAAATTATCAAAATAGGAGACCCTACATCACTTCAGTCAAAGGTAAGTCGTTTTATATCATTTACTTCAAAAAAAGGATCGTTTCAAAATCATGTTGTCAGACACTTATGTAGCTGACCAAGAGCAGGCCGAAAATTCGAATTTATGTAGTGATTACTACGTAGATTTGATCATGTCTCCTAAGCTCCCCAAGGATTGGTTTGGGCTCAAACTTGGCCAAGTTCATTTATTCAACCAGATCTAGTGGTCGTATGAAGTGCTTACTTGGAATAAGATGAACGGTTTAGGAGATACGAAATCTTGGCTTCCGTTCGCACTCCACATCTCTAGAAGTCCGTGATTTTATCCAAAGAGGCAAGTAAAGCCGGACGTTCAAAAAGGAAGGTAACAATAAAATGCAGGACGTCTGCTGTCTCTTTTTCTCCTGGTTAGCTCCGCCATCAGTACATCAGTACATTTCCGAGAATGACAAAACCCATTAATTCTGTCATATGAATCAATGGCCATTGTCTAATACTTGAACAAGTGGAAGCTTATCCTGGCTTAACCAGATGATACGCAAATTTTCCGAACGATCCAGAATGAGGATGTCAAAGTGTGCTATTCCAGAGGGGTATTGACAGGCTTGGTTCTTGGGCTAGCGGGAATGAATTGGTTTTCAATCCCTCAAAGTCAAAGGTGGTGAGGTTTGGAAGGGCTCCTCTTGAAGTCGTCAAGACTCACAGAGACTTGGATACATTCATGGACCAGGGTTGAAAGTTTGGCAAACACTGTGCTTTTTTTGCAGCCATGGCAAAGTCATATTGTCCGCACCATTCAGCAAAAATGTACCACCAGAGATCCATGACCTTTACTCAGACTCTTCACAATCGATGTGGGACTTAAGTTGGAATTTGGACTCAGGTCTGTAACCCAGGACTAAACAGAAGACATTCGAAGTATGGAGCCACCAAACGTTGGTTTACCAGGAAGCGGTGAGGATTGGGAGGCCTTTATTGTAGGTCCTACACCGGGCGATTTGAATGCTGCAGTTTGATTAGCTTGATACTTCGTGGGCTAAAGTTTGATTTGATGTTGACGTGAAAGATTCTTTACAATCGGGTGGATGTGGGACGTGGGAACGTTTTGGAATTACTTTGGAACCTCTCACAATATCATATCATCGAGTGAAAGACATCTTTGGGACCAGACCAAAACTTGCGGATAAATATCCTTTTCATTGACAGCAAAACTCCACAAAATCTCCCGGAATTCGCACAAAAAAATTACAAATAAACTTGTAAAAAACATGGCCATCAACTCGTTCTGGAGAGCTGTACAGGGTATTTTTGCCTTCCAAATCAAGCAATAGTCAATGAGAAGAAAAATTATGTCATAATAACTCTTAGTCTTATTAACATAATTTGAACTTTCTCAACCAGAGGAGAAATGGCTAGGCTCTGCCGGATTGGTAGCGCAACCGCTCTCCAATTTGCAAATACTGTTTTGATCCCAGGCTAACCAACAACAAATTCTATGCAATATTGAAATTACAGCAGAAATTGCTACTTTGACAACTCAATTGGGCAAACCTACACTTGTTCCCGAGAGTGAGTTAATAGTTAATGTTCGCTGTGATGAAAAAGTAGGAATAACCTTCAATTGGATCATCCATCATCAGTTGGCAAGCTAAGTGAGACAGCTGCCATTTGACTTTTTAACAAACCCAAAAAACTGGGTAAACGATTCTTGCATAATTCACGGTGCATCTTAGACCAAGTAGTTAGTTCAGCATTTTTTACCTAATAACCCCCTTACGCTGCACGAAATATGTTTTACGTTCTGCACTCCATAGGGTGCTTTTTCATTCAGCCTCTTCCAATTAAAGGGCCGATTGGGCCAACTCCTTGTTATTGAATTATAATGCGTTTGTGTTGTTTTTGCCTAATTATATCAAAATCTTATTTTCAATTGATGCTTCGGGTCCCATAATGTCAAGGCAAGAGCAGTTTATGTAGCAATCTACTGCGCCTCTTCCCGTTTTCTTTGGGCCTTGTGACGTTGCAAAAAGGGCCCTTATACATTTTGATATTGTACGATGAAAGGAAATCTGAGTACACCAATAACATAAGTCTGAACTTTTGTGGACGTACAGGCTCCGAAATGGCCTCGTGAACGTCAATTTGAGCGAAGAATGTGGGAAACCCTTCTACTAACTGAAAGAAAAGCGTGCCTGTGAAACCAGGGCCTCCCAAACGCAGATGCCCTGGGTTCCCATAGCCCGGTCTAAGGCTAGAACAAACTCTTTCTTAGTTCGATAAAGTACATTAAACAGTACGAAATAAGGCAAATTTGTGTGACTGCTGGAACTGGTTTGCCAAGAACTGATGCTTTAGGGGCTAAGAACAACGTTGTGGGTGACCCTAGAGCCCTAGGTGACCCAGTGCCCTCTTTGAGGACAATATCAGTACTAAAGCAAGTGGTGCATCTAGTCATCAAATGCTAACAAGGAGCAAATCACCCCCAAGAGAGTCCAATTCACTTCTGGTTGCGCCAATGGTGAAGCCTGTAATAATCCAACACATTCTTACGATGGCTAGCCAAATCAAGCTTTAGTATTTCAATGCTCGCAACATTGTGAACAAATGGAGTGAGTTTTATGATTCTGTGGTGTTTGAAAATCCTGTCGTTATTATGTAATTCGAAACTTGGCAGAATTCCTGAATCTTGGATGGTGAGGTGCCACCTAAGGGAGATTCCCTGGTTAGCAGAAAAGACCGCAGTGATGCAATGAGCGGTAACGATGGCAATTTTGACGAAGGCATCGTTGAGAAGCGTTGCAATGCAGTCTCCTTTACCAAACGTCCACTGCAACTACTTTTGTGTTTATCTTTCACCGAACGCATCAGTGGAGAAACGGTAGGACTTGAATGGGTTCATATCAAGCTCGGCGAGTGTGAGAGTCGTTAGTAGGGGCTTTAATTTTCCCACGATTGATTAGGACTTAAAGGAGGGAGTCTAAGCTCATGCATAAGGTTGAATTTCTTAATGCATTGTAACAGGGAATTTTGGAACAGAAAATTTGGTTTCCGACTAATCAGGCTTGCCTTTCGAGAAGTCAGGTGAATGTAGATTACTTCGGATTTTTCATGGTGAGACGAGGCCGATCAACAAAAAAGAACGCTATGGGGTCATTTTTATGTGCTTGAGCACAAGCGCGGTTTATTCCGAAGTAGCGCACAGCTAGAGGCCCGTTTTCCAAAGTTCTTCTTACCTCTTACCTCAGAGTTAGGGGCTTAGTCGTTAACCGGTATGAAAATTCACTCGCCAAAGTGGTGAGTGCATGCTCTTTCCGCGTAACGTCCAAGCCTTAACTCGGATGTACGAGCGTTTAAAAAAAAGTCGCCTCTGAAGATCAATTCCTTGATTTCTGCAGTAACAAGATTCAGTGCCATTTTGAAAGAGGAAAAAGACCTTGGAAAAGGAGGTTTTAACACAAAATTTGTAATCGATTTCGCATTTCGTTTGCTTTAGATTGAAGCATCATTATGAATCTGTTAGCATCCAGCAATAAAGGGCAAAATGTTGAACATGCTTTCCCAATAAAACACCAAAATGAATGGATCGTCAGATCAAATCTTCATTTGGAGCCACACCGTTCCTTGGCCAATGCCATTGCGCTCCCGATAAGGCCAACCCCCAAGATGGCAAAGGCTGCCACGAAATGCTCCATGCCAAAAGGTTTGGGTGTAGTATCCGTGATTTCACCGACAAGAGCCTCAAGACTAAAATATCGAGAGGGAAGGGTATTCAATATTCCGGAGGCGTGGAGGTGTCGGACAATTTGGTTCAAATCCTCCCGAAAGTCTTGGTATTTTCCCAAGACAAATGAGAACTGGAACTCGAACATGGCACGCTTGGACAGAGAGAAGGGCTCATATCCAAAGTTAGCCTTCATGATCGGGTATCGACCCAAGAAGAAAGCCGGACTCAAAAGATCGACGCCATTTTTCTCCAAGAGATGAGTTTTCTCGTGTTCCAACAGACAATCAGCAATGGCGGGTTGATAGATCAGATCCGGATTCGTCTGGGCTTTAGTCCAAAATTGCCGTCGAATCTCCATTTGGGATTCTCGGAAATAGGCCAAGAAAGGCGTTCCATAACCCAGATAGAGGTCCAGTCCTCGGTCCACAATGTCCTGTTCCGTTTCAATGGGCTTTTCATAGGATTGGAGCATCAGATAGGCTCGGAGATTGCATTCATACATGCTGCTCAGGAATAAAACCGCCATCACCCAAAAGCCGACAAAAATCTTGGAAGACCGCCGATTGTGTGCTGACAAGTTTCCGCCTAAGCATTAAAATAACAGAAACAATGCATATTAAAGGCGGCCGTTCAAAATGGCCGGGAAAGCCTTGAAAATGATTTGATCCGTTTAGTGGACCCATTAGTGGTAAAACGAAGCCTTGCGCGAGCCTCTTACTTTCGTTTGAGTGCATGGTTGAGTTTCATGGTGCTCTGTTTCTATTTTCACGATAGACGGATAAGAAAATACATATATTATTTAACTTTTCGGACTTCGTTACCACTGCTGGGAACGGAAATTCCATCAGTTCAAGACGAAAAACTTCAAGTTAGCTTTGAGTGGCTTAAAAATATACATTTAAAGGAAAGAACTCTCATCAAAGATTTTCAAAAACGTTAGGCTCGTTAAACAACATTTTAACCACTTTTAAATTAAGCATCCAGTAAAAAGACATCAAAGACATTAGTTCTGAAGAAAGACCACGTTCAGTTCAATTGTGAAGCAAAGTCCCTATAAATACTGAAATAGTTTAAGACCCTCGGTGATTGACTTACTTTGACTGAAAAGAATCCGAACCACCAAAAAGCCATGATGTGCCAGGTCCTGTCCGTTGCTGCCATCTTCAAAGTACTTGATGCCCACTATGACGACCATGAGAAAAATCACGCCCATAACAATGACGATCCACACACTAGACGAAAATGGTCGGACCAGATTTCCGTATCCAGGAAGAACAGATGGTTTCTTACTCCGTAGACCCACGGGATAGAACCATAAAGGGTCGAGGTAATCCACTGCCTGATAGTAGTTGTAGTCCACAAAGACTAATCCCACACCGATCGTGGAGGTTTGATTCCTTACCTAAGAAGAGGAAGCGCAAGTGTTGGTACAACAATTATTAGTTCCTCCTGTTACTTGTTTACTCCTGCCAGCTCCGTAAAGACGAAAAATTTATGTTCCACGTTTTGAGTTTTGCGCCCATTTTACCTTCAAATTTTGAATCTCAAACAACTGTAAACATTGATATATGATGTCTCGGACCCTTCCAATGTTCGGACAAGTTTTTGTCAGTTGGGGTGCATCCAATGGTTTCGAAGTAGCAAATTGAAACCTGTTCTTCCAATGTCGCACTTTCAATATATGAACGGTTTCATTATCCAAGCCAAATTTCATTCAAGCAAAACAAAGATTTATTTCTCCTGAAAGGATATTCGAGTGTAAAATTAGCCAGGTATGGAAGAACCCATGGTAGTGGAGTTGTTTAATGCATCTGTTCAAAGTTCGTCATGATGAATCGGAAGGCGTTAGTTCGAATCCCGCCTTCGGAAGTAACCTTAATGAGCAAGGAGATGTGGTGCAGATGATAGTGCAGTTTCCTTTCATTTTTTAAACCTTTTTAGACGTTAACTACGCCCACAGACGGGGAACCAAACTGATATCATCCTGACATTGTCCATCAGAAACAGCTAACGATCGATGTGATGGTTGGCTTTGCTGGTGTGGCGCCATTAATCAATGCCCAAGGTCCCTGATAAAGCGACATTTCATTTCTTCTTTCTAGCACTTTGCATGTTTATCCCATTATCTTTGAGTCTGCCGGTAATCTCTCTGAGTGTCTCTGTTTGGCACAGAGGTTTGAACCAACGACACCTGGGCATAAAAAATGTTCATCCTTCCATCCCCACGCACATGCTGCTTTTCATACTATTTTAGGAAATTCAATGTTTAATTTCGTTACTTTTTCTCCCTTGTTTAAATGTCATGGATAAACTAGAAACATTCCAGTTGAATACGTAAACCATTGCTTGTTTTTAACCCTCTTACACGGGGTGGAAGTCGCGATGTCTTCGGAGAATCCCAACTTCACGAGGGATTTCCGCGTACGAAATGGTCCTTTTTCCCAATGAGGCTTTTCCAATGTCAATGTTCTCTTACCGATCCGATCAATCCGTTCCATTGTTTGGAGTTGGGGATGCGTCCTCCCCAGCTGTTCTCCGTCCTAAATGTGTAATTGAATTGCATAGCGTTGGCCATGATGTTGAACACATCCAGACTCACCCCGCCCACTATTTCACCCCGATTGTTAAACACGGCATTGGGCGGGGACAAGCCTACTCCAGAGACGTTAAAATGCTGACCACTCATGGACCTCGGACAATCGGGGATGGAGCAGATCAATGATGTTTTCTGGATGATCGACGTATTGAATTGGAAACCATGAAAGGGACAGTAAAGATGGATCCGATCTAGGCAATATCAAAAGAAAAACTTCATGTCGTTAGCTGTAATATTGGCGTCGAGTTATTAGTTATGTTCAAGGAGAGAAGATCCAGGCGTTTGATGAAGTAATAACGCCTAGTCATGTGATTGCGAAATGTAAAAAGAAGAAAGATTATGTGGTTACTAATAGAAATCAAAATGAGATCTTGTTTCTTGAGACCTATTTGTTCCATGTCTATTTTTTTGAATTAGGAATTGATGTTGGTTCATGAGGGCTTATTATGTCCTCTTTTCTCAGCCCCGTAAGGACAGAAATAAAGTTTAATATAAAAATGTTTTGTTAAGATTGTGACGAATAATCACATAAACTTACATGTCGATTCAAGAAATTTGAAATATCATGCGAAAGCGCGCAAAAGAAGCACACACCAATATGTTGAAAACCTTCACTTCGACTTCAAAATATAAAAAAAAGTATTATAAATGCACAAAATATGTATGAAACCTGGTCAAAATAAGATCCAAACCACGAGCAGTGAGAACAATTTTGAAGGCTGCGAAAATTCACTTGATTTCGCTTTTGAGCATCGGTTAGGTTCATCACTTCAATTTAGTCCTATGCAATATACGTACATCCACGGACAAAAATGACCTGCCTTCAATTTGCAAGATCTATATTTCTTACTTTATTACTTTAATAATAAGTGGCTCAGAGTTGCTATGACCAAGAGCAAGCGGATTTAGCGGGAAGCTCGTTTGCAGCCATATTTCTAGAAGTCCGTGGTTTGACCAAATATCTCAGCTCTCCCCATATTCTTCCATGACTTTAAGGACAGAGTTCTAACAGGGAATTTTTATCACCTCAGGAATTTCCAATTCGGACGTATAGGCAAGTCCACGGTACCAGCAAACAAACTTGTCTGCCAGTGACAGTGAAGCAAATTTTGGCCATTTGGTCATGGCGGCCTTCCTTCTCTTCCACAAACCCTTCAATAATTCAAAAAGTGATTATGAAGGCTGCTTTGCATCAACTTAATCAATAAATAATCAAACATTATTAATTTTGTCTATTACCATGATCAAAGAAATGATGATCCAGGAGTTTTTTGTTTGTTTGAATTTTCTTCTCTTTCTTTTTTGGGAAGATTTAACTTGCATGAAGAATCCTTGGTAAGTTTTGATGATTTAGTTAATTCAACGCACATGAAAATCTCAATTCATAAAAGTTTCATAGACATATGATCTATTCAGCCAATACATTGTCAGAATTAGTGCACTGTAACAGAAAGAGGACGGTCATGAGAAGCGCCATCTAATCGTTTATAGTGAAACGACGACTTGAAGTTCCCAAAAGGACGAGAAAACAGTCTACCCATCGTACTAACTCGTGAATAACTAGAAAAAGAGCTCGCATATCCACGTAAAAAGGTTGTTTAGAGTAGACAGAGACTTTGCAGACAACTCCCTGGCTTTAATGGCCTCAACGGACGGTTAACTTGACGTCAAACACGATTTAAACCTAAAGGACTAACCTCAAATCGTTGGGAGCAACGCAAAATTTCTCTCAGCCAGTCCACCAAACCCACTACTGATGGGAACAAACAAAGAAAACTAAATTAAAAAGATTTTCAACCAAATAGAAGCAAACAAATGACTTCATACAACAAGCAAGAATCAAACAACTCGGAAATGGAAGTCAGAGTAAGAATTAAAAGGCTAGTCAAACGGACTTTCAGAGTCCGATTTTGGTACTTTAGTTGCGTGATTTCAAAAACGTGGCCTTACATTGGATGGAAACTCTAATGCCATCTTTTCCGCTTGGTTTTAGGCACCTACTATGGTCAGTTGTGCCAAGCTGAAAACAAAGTAACAAATTGTAGTCATGAAGCCAATGAATGGGTTCTCTTTTTCCACCTCCCTGACATTTTCATGAAGCCCCTCCCCCCAACTTTGCTACGTTTCAAAATAACAAGACCAAGTCTAGCCAGCCACAGGCAAAGAGGAACAATGCCCATAGTTTGTCGGTTTGTGGGGGAAATTTGTAGACATTTTGTTCTGGCAGTGATGGTTAATGATTTTTGAAAGCTGCACCACTACTCCGCATTTACAAAATAGAAAAAGTCCATTCAAATTAATTCACCAAGATAGTAGGCAGTGCTTGTCAAATTTCAAAAATTGGGTTACTTCACCTATCCTAATACTGGCCCAACATAGTTTCAATATCATTATACTCAATTCCTTCTCATATAACCAACCCAGACTAAAATAGGTTGCATGTCAGGCGGTGGTAAAAAACCCCATGATTTTCTTGGCATTTCTCACAGTGTCGAGGATGGCTTTGATTAGTGCTCTGTATTTAGAATAGTACAACAGTGAGGTCAGTGCACCATAGCGGTTGAAGTTTGAACCTTCATTTTTGCTCCAAAACAAAGAGTTTAAATGCGTCCCAGAGCCAAACTAAACACATCTTTGTGCTTTAAGGGGTAGTTCTAAGACTGAAATTACTTTGGAGGCATCATTAATTGAAATCACAGCATTACCAGATTCTAATTATGTGTTTTTCAATCAAAAATGTAGAAATCAGCCAATTAAATGGTATCTGACTAGTTCAAAGTACGTTTAAGGGTACCTTAAGGGTAGCTAAAGCCGTGTATAACTCCTAGAACTACATATTTTTATCTTAATGAGTTTGGTTTGGATATGGGACGCATTTGAACTCATTGTTTTGGATCAGGATTGAAGGTTCAAAATTCAACTGCTATGGTACGCTGAGCTCAATGTCGTACTCTTCTAAATACGGAGCCATAGCATTTGATGAGTCCGTTCAACGCAACAGTGCCCATCGAAAATCACGCAACTAAAGTACCAAAATCGGACTCTGAAAGTCCGTTTGAAAAGGCTAGAGGGTTTGCTTGACTGACAAACTGAGTAATCTGATTATTATTGGGCAAGCAAATAAGTTGTCACAAAGGACCATAGCTTAAAAACTATTCAAATTAATTACATGCTCAATTTCATCTCCTAGACACTCCAAGGGCAATTAGCTTGGAAGCTAAGGAGTTTTGCACTCTCTAACATAAATACCTTTTTAAAGAATATGATGAAATCAAGGTTGTGTGAAGTTCATCAAACATAGTATATAAGACTTGCCTTAAAAACAAAGTACAAAATACAAGAATCACAGAATGAGATAAAACCGGATGCCAAACAAAACAAAAAAATGATCTTTTTCCTGTGGCATAGCATTGTTCTTGATTTCATGCATCAATTTATTTCAGTTTAAAAATTGTCAGTCACCCTTTCACCCATCAAATCAAAAAGGAGCAGAAAATCGAAAGAAGCAGATAGAAGTTGTGTAAGAACTAATCTTTTTCCGTAAATTTTCTTCCCGTTTTCTGTTCTAAACCAGGGACCCTAAAGATAGAAAACGACCCGGCTTTCCATTGCCCGCCAATTTAGGCCATTGCGTAACTCTAGTATCAATAAAACAAGATTACCCATGCTACATAGAGCATCTGAGTGTTTATTNTTGGAAAATGATGAATTTTTTGAAGCTGCTGACCTCCAATTATCAATAAAACAAGATTACCCATGCTACATAGAGCATCTGAGTGTTTATTAGTAAATAATGATCTCCTTGACATTTAATTTATAATTCATGTTAATTGACCAATCAGATGGAGCAAACAGACCTAAGAATATGATAGGGTTGCAAAGTTCTTGGTCACTCCAAACGTAAGGCTTGCCGTTTGAGTATGTCCTCTACTCTGTTGAATGAGTCACAGTTTGAGAAAAAGCTCTTCTATCCCGGTTCACCTTTTCATCAGTTCCCTGAGACTTAAAACCCCAGTTTTGAATGCAAGTAAATAGTTTGTAATGACTTAAGGACTACAAAATTATAAAATATCAGCATAACTAGTTTGTTGTTGAAGTCAGGTCTGTTCAGCAAAACTAAACTTATTTGAACATGGATCATATACTTGTAAACAAGCAAATATTTTAAAATTTAGATCAAATAAGCAAACAAACAAGGAAATGCCCTATTTGAGGACAAGAGTAGTAGCTAAACGGCTTGTGTGATGAGTTCCCATCAATATGATGCTTTAGTCAGATTTTGTTTTCCAAATCAAGCCTTATGGTTTCAGATCAGGTTTGAGGTCAAGAAACTCGTCTTTTTACGCTAGAAAAGCAACAAACGAGCCAGAAATGTCTCACTCTACTCTCGACTGGCTTTTCTCTCAAAGCTGTAAAATTGATGTACTGCTTTCGTTTACGTTTCCTTTTGGATTCTTGGAGCAGTTTCATCATGAACGAGCTAGATGTCGCTCCTCATGACCGTACTCTATTACTTTCGAAGTTGCCCTCTAGCGGGTAAAGAGCGCAAAACAGCAGACGAGGCTCAGTACCATAGAAAACCCATAACTAGAATGCTTAAGCTCAACAGGAGCTGTACAGCATGAGCATGTTTTCAGGTCAGCTGACGCTGGTGGAAAAAGGACACAGATATTTCGTGAAATCTCGCTTCAGGAAAGCTGAATCATCCTCACGAAACGTTTGTTATTCCTCTTTAATCTTAATTTCTTTTGAATCTTACAAATATACAGGTAGAAAGAGCGGTATAATAAAAAACATGCTTTTGGAGGCATAATATATGCAGGTAACATGTCAAAAAAATATTCGGACATTAGTAGAGTAAATCACCTACTGTATTGATTGCCCAGGTTTAGCAACGCATCTCGAAAATCTCGAAAGTGTAACATAATGTATCCGAAATTGCAACGCAATGATGAGGCACTCGGAATTTCGTTTCAATCTCCCAACAATGTGCTTGAGTGTGGGCAAAATAGTTGCGCCTTTACGTAATAAAGGTAATTCTGACACCTGTGGAGGTCAGACTGATCCTAGACTTGTTCCTTGGGTTTCAGTTAAGTGTTTCCACCACATGGATGAAAACTTTAACTAGAGCCCCATTTTAACCTCTTCAAAATTTCGTTCTTAAAAATGTGGTGAAACAACTTACTCAAACCCGTTTTTTGAAGCTTGCTAGACGAGAGTAATTGCTTGAGAAAGAGTCGTATTTGGGGTTTCTACTCTGAATTTGGACGAGCCGTCAACGATTCAAATTTGTACTATAGTTGTCCTAAGTAGCTTCACTATGAATGAAACATTTTGCCCACCAGCGACAGCTAAGACGAAAACATGCGATCGCAGCGCCCTTGATCGATTTATATATGAAGTTATCTATGCTCAGTACATAAACTCCGTAATTTAGTACGATTCTCGACGATTTTCTTCGACTTTTCCGCCCCACCTTGATGGGATCATTTGGGGGCAGCTCATTAGCTAACCATTAATTTAATCTTCAATTATTTTCTTCTTTTGGTTCGCAAATTTGGCCTGAACAAGCCACAAAAGGCCAAAAAGGCCATTGTACTTGAGCCTTTATCCATGCCGTTTTTGTACTTGTCTTCAAATGGTCACCCAGGGCAACCCAGCACCAAAGCTCTGGTTGGATCTAGGGACCCTGGATGACGATGGATCTAGCAAGGGGATCTAGTCACTTTAGCCAGCGCGATCAGGCAGCTCGATAGATCGGGCAGCCCGAGACAGAGAGGCAGCACGGGCAGCACGTTGTCTCCCGTGATCTGAGTCAGTTCCAGTGGTGCCAGATGCAGCGGTTTTCCGCTAAATTGGCGGTTTTTCGAAGTTCGCGGCGGGAAAAAATCTTGATGGCGGGTTGGCAGATTTGAGTTCCACATTTGACTAAATTTGGCGGATTTCACGCTCAAGTTGGCAATGAAGTAGAAAAATCACAAAACGCATGAAAATCCACAAAATTTTAGTGGCTGAGACTTGAACCAAGTTTTGCAAACGCTAAACAAGTTGTTTTGCCCAGAATTATGTTATATTGTTATTGCTCAATCCATGAATTAGTTACAACACTATTGTTAGCCACGTTGGGGTGGTATCGTCCTGATATGCCTGGACGTCTCTGATGAGTGATGACCGCATGGCCATTTGAAGCATGAAACTGATTAGCGAGCCCCTTCAAATGAACAAGCGCATCAGGGATGACGCTTGGGAGGCAAAGCTATTCAATGTATGGAAATATAGTAAGAAAAGTAGCTCTGGGACAGGGCCTTTGATTTTTGACTTTTTGCCAAGTCAAGAACTTGAGTCCAGACTCATTGACAGTGCTTTCGAAATGATCCAAAAGCATTAATTTTTACTTATTCTATTCATTTTCCCATTTTCTGCATCATTTTGGGTACATTCCATCTTTTTGATTTTTGCTTCAAAATAAGTTTTTTTTCCTTGATTTTTTTTGTAAGCTTTTGTAAGATTGGAATCCCAGCAGTTCAAGACGAGAAGATTATTTATTATACTTGACTTTTATTTATATATATTATTTGATCAACCAACGAAATGGAGTTGGCTGATCTGGCTAATCCTTGAATATAAGGTTGATCCGGAATTTTAGTCAAAAACTTGTCCAAGTCTGACTTAAATCCTACTACTGGATCAACGCCAACATAAGCCCTACGAATATTTGAGGGCAGCAAATTGAATAATGAAGGAGCCCGAGAAAGAAGAGAGTTGGACTTCATTGTTTTAACTAGCCTGGATTGTCACAGATTTGAAGGTGCTCTCAAAACGCACATTAAGCCTCTACGGTCACTACAATTGACCCTAAATCCTGGGTTGGGACAAAGCTCATGAA
>NC_081451.1:939134-970255 GCF_007210705.1 Tigriopus californicus
AAAACAACAAGCCCGTTGAACTATGAAACACACTTGAATGTTTCAACGTTCTTACCTTTGTCAGGATTGCCAAGGTTGAGTTGAACGTATGCTTCAGGAAGGGCAACTCCGGTGGCAAGCTTGTCATCAAAGATATCGGAGCAATCAAATCCTGAGCAAGTGATGGGATTTTCGCTTTTGATATCATCACCATTCGAGCACGAAATTGCTACACAAAAGAAAATCATGCTTAAATTCATTCACAATTGAATACAATCATAGAATTGCTTGACAGGGGAGATGCAAGCCTCTTTTGCTCGTTAGAGCCATTGACGTTCATCAAACAATGAGAAATCAATTGTAAGCCGGAAAATCATCGAAATAGGAATTATGATGCACGTAACAAATGAAGCTGGTAACAAAAAGTATGTTAAGTTTTCAAAATGTAAAACCGACTTTGGAATATCAATCAAAAAACACATATACATTCATTGGATCTATCTTAAATTAACTGTCTTGATAATGATACATGATTGAAATTCATGTTTGAGTCTTGGCCGGATATAAACGTTTTCAATCTGGCGTCATCAATTGCCGAAGCCATCACCATCTACCGTTAAAAGGGCCGGTTTCATCAAAAGTGGGTCGTTTGACTTTACAAATTGGGCATCATTTCGAAAGAATTTGACATCTGATTCCATTCAGCGTGTCCAAAGAATGGATAAGCTAATACATGCTTTCCCTTGTCTAAGCATTATTACTATTATTCTTTACTGCAACAAATTTGTCATTTGACTATTGGTAGATTTACAGGTATACATGATAACACTTGTTCTCTACCACGGTGTCTGCTTAAGGAAGTTTTGGATTCGGCATAAGACCTGGGCCATTGATCCATTTCACATATTAGTGGATTTTTTCTTGGATCTATGTACTGTTTCAGACATTATGATCCTCAGGGGAGCTTGCCTGGTGAAAATGAGGAGAGGAGACTTCCAGCTTACATCTCCCTTGGCTTACTTGCCTCATTGAATTTTTGATTATTTTGGTTTGATTTTTCATGGCTTTTCTAGCCGCAAAAGAAGCGTAATTCCGTACACTATTAAAATGAAAGGTTATTATTCGCCTTTTTATTACCTTTCAATCCTTAAATGATGTTTGGTTTACCAACGAATTTGAGTTGGCAGACCGAGCAAGTCCTTGAATGTAGGGTTGATCTGGAATGTTATCTAAATATTTGTCCAAATCTGACTTAAAAGATGCAATCGGATCAACAAGGCCTACGTATTCCCTACGAATATTAGAGGGAAGCAAATGAAACAATGAAGGAGCCCGAGAAAGAAGAAAAGTGGACTTCATGGTTCGAACTAGCCTGAATTCTCGAGGGCTTGAAGGTAATCTCAAAACGCACATTCAGCCTCTACGGTCACTAGAATTGACCCTAAATCCTGGGTTGGGACAAAGCTCATGAATGCTTTTGAAGACGTACAGTATCAGATACCTTTCGTCCCTTCTCTGAACACTGGACAGTCCCATTTTTTTAGTCTCTCCCAATATGAGAGCTCGCTCAATCCTGTGATGTTCCTAGTGAAACATCTTTGGACTTGTCCTACCTTTTGCAAACGCTGAACTTACTGGAGCCCAAATGGGTGAAGCATATTTAAGATGTGGCTGAACAATTGACTTGTACAGATGTTGCATCATGATGCTATCTCTGGACTTTAACGTGCGATATATCCAACCACACATTTGAAAAGCTTTACCCACCTTCAAGAGGATATGCTCATCGAACTTTCCATTATTTTGGAGGACTACACCTAGGTTATTCGTATTATCTACAAGGTGGCTACACCAACATGCTGGGAGAAATTGCGCAAGATCGCAAACTCCTTCAGCTTTTCAAACGACTGAGATGTCGATTTCGAAATGGGAATATACCCATTGGGACCAGCCTCCCAATCTACAAAGCTAGCCGGAAAATTAAAGTCCCCTACAAAGAATACTTTCGTGCAGACTGCCTTATCCAACTCATTTCCAGTGAATTGGAGAGTTGACATAAAAGAGCTTACTGAACAAGAAGGAAGTCTGTACATTGTTACAAGAGACAGATCAAGCCTTTGGATATGACAAACTAAGACCTTTATTTCTCCATTCCACATTTGTTCATGACCAATGGGAAAATCATTCCTAACATATAGGCATACACCCCCATGTGAGAATATGGGATTATCAGGGAGTAATCCTATCACAACGAACTAAGTTGAAACCAACAATGGTTAGTTCTTCATCTAAGACCCCTGGCCGAAGCCAGGCTTCTGTTATAGAGATGAATGAAATCTCTCTCTCATTGGCTAGTTCTTCTAAGATCTTAACTTTTGTGCTGTCGTTTTTAGAAATCAGACAAGCACGTTCAAATATTGCTCCTTTACGGGCCTCTCTTTTGATGGACCAAGTTCACAAGATCTTGGACCATCTTCTCCAACCATAAAAAGTCCCTCTTACCAACAAAGCTACGTTCTACTTGAGGCAAAGCATGAGCTAATGGGTAAGCTTGGCTTTGAGGAATGGGTTTGGCAGCTACATTTGAATAGGAACGAATTTTGGGAATAGGGGTGGGGCAAGGAATATTAGGGAGGAGAATTTTTATAGGAATAGGGGTGGATTGGGTATTTAAAGGAAGAGGAGGGAAGAGGAGGGAAGTGGGAGAGAAGGTCGAAGGTAGGAGGGCGGAAGCTGAATGGCTTAAGGTAGGGGGTGGGGCGGGGTTAGGTTTAGGAATAGGGTCAGCCCTAAAACTACGAAGTTAAAGTGAAAGGATGTGTTGGCTTAACCACTCCTTGATTACATTGAACAGAACGGATTACCAAATTCGGTCGAAGTGATGCCAAATTGGTAATTTTAAACGAGCCACTTTTCAAAAAACCGACCCTTTGAACGGTAGATGGCAATAGCTTCGTAAATTGATGACGCCAACTGAACAGCCCTAATTGAAAGCGCACAAGGCACAGAATGAATAAGTTTAAAGGTCATCAAAAAAATTAACTCAGTCATTTGATTGAGCTGAAAATTGAACCATAAAGTCAACGCAACCTGGGATCATTTTCACTTGAGGAAGAAAAACGAAAATAACGGACTCGATTCCGAATTGACCGGCATAACCAAATACCTAAAAAAGGTAACGAAGAAAACTAATGAAAAAAGGACAAAAGGGCGAAAGGACATCAAAATATGAGAACAGTCGGTTGCCTTCGATGTTACTTTTAGATCAGTTTACTTACGGTCGCTTTCCAGATATTTGTCAAATTCGGCCTTGTCTGTGCATTTTTTTATGAATTTTGCTGACGCAATGGTGCCCAGATGGTCCATTCTTCTAAACTGAAAAGGAACAGTCAAGCTGAATATAAAAATTTGACATTAAGTTATTTGACATCAGTCAATATTAAACTATTTGTGCCTTTTGGTCATGTCCGAAGGCCTGTGTTTTAGAGCCCTTACCTTTGAATTAGTCACTTGGACGTTAACCGGTATAAAAATACAATGGCGAAGGTGCTGAACAGATGTTTATTCTGACTAGCATCTCAACCATAACTCCTAGGTACGAGCGTTTAAAAAACTCGCCTCGGGCCACATAAACTTTTTAATCTTCAATGTTTTTATGGTAGAAAGATCTATGGCTTGTCAAAATGTCTCCATAACGTAGTTGTACAATTTGACATCCAAGCTTCTCAAAGACTAGGCAATACTAAGCTGGGTTGTTGCGTTTTAAAACAATCCCATAGAGACCATACCAGTGGCACAGGAAAAATCATAGCATATGGTCCTTTTGGCCTTGGAGAGTTAGAGTAAGACTTCCGAGTCTTGAGACGAGTTTGTGTGAACTGCCCTTTATTGTTGTCTTAAAGCACCGATCTACAGGAAAAACTAGATTTAAGAGTAATGGACTGTATGATAATAGGGATATTACACTCCCGGACAGAAAAAAAGAAGATCCAAGACTGTTTTGGTCTGAGCCCTTGTAGGAGAGGAATCGCCGGTTAGTTGGAATCTGTAATGAAATTCTCGAAGTAACTGAGCTTGCTCAACGGTCTTCGAACCATTTTCTTGGTCTTTGATGTTTGAATAGTGGCTGCTCTAATTTGATTATCGCGCTCAGGATGAAGTTATATTATCCTTCCGTAAGACCATTGGTTTCTTGAAGCTTGATCATCGTGCAATAAAACAAGATCACCTTTTGAGAGTTTCAAGTTAGGTTTGTCAGACCACTTTTTCGTAGTTTAGAGATCTAGGAGGTAGATATTTTTCCATCGATGTCAAAATTGGTTTAAAATCCGCTTTCGGTGCAACCATTTCCGAGTGAGGGGTGAATCTGAAACCCTATTTGAATTATCAGGAAGCATGTATAATGGTCGGCCGTTGACGAGATCAAATGGTGTAACTGGAATATCTTCCCTGGCTTGGTCGGAAACAAAACCTAAAGGCCGTGCGTTTAGAATCCCTTCACATTCCGCGAGAATATTTTCCAAGGAATGAAATGATAATGTTTGTCTTCCAAGTGTGGGCCTCAGAGATCTCTTTACTTCTCGGATCAATCTTTCCGAGAGTGCATTTGCCCACGGGGCAAGCTCTGCAGAGAAGTGCCATTCAATGGTTCGCATTTTGTGATCTTCGCGGGTTTCCTCTCGTTGCAGATTGTGATAGAGTTGTCGTAACTCGCGGTTGGCCTTTTTAAAAACTTTGGCATTATCACTTAGAACGGAACGAGGAACTCCCCTCCGAGCAACAAAGCGTCTCAGGGCACCCAAAAAGGTAGCAGCGGTTCCTTCTCCGAGAAGCGCCAAATGGATAGCACCTGTCTGAAAGCAAGTAAAATACAACCGAATGCCTTTTTGGAATCATGAGGACAATGACTAAATTC
This sequence comes from Tigriopus californicus, assembly GCF_007210705.1. Taxonomy (NCBI): domain Eukaryota; kingdom Metazoa; phylum Arthropoda; class Copepoda; order Harpacticoida; family Harpacticidae; genus Tigriopus; species Tigriopus californicus. The sequence continues at coordinate 944,029 of NC_081451.1, forward strand.
ACAACTGTGAGTTGTTATCATTGGACCAAAGAAATCCAAGGACACGTGTTCAAACGCACTGGGTTCTTCAGATCTTTCAGGTGGAAGTGGAGCCATGACAGGCTGAAATTTTGTAGGCTTGAGGCAACGTGTAGATGGACAGGTGTGAAGTATCTTCACGGGCAACGCTCGCCGAGTACCAACCAACCAGTGATGTTGTCGCACAAGTGACATTGTTAACCTGGCACTAGCATGAACATTTGAAACATGAATGTGTAACACATATTTACGAGTTATGGGATGCTTCGGTAAAATTATTGGATGAGTAGATCGATAAGGTAGATTGGCATAGTCCAGTCTCGAGGTCATGGTTAATGTATTGTTCTGGAGCGTCGGTATCAAAGATTTGATTGGCGAAGACGAAGACACATTTTTTGTCGAATTGTAAGGCATTAATTTCCTCCGAATACAATGATTGTTGAGCGATTTGAAACCAAATAACTTCGGATATTTCAAATTCATCCGGAGAAATCAATGAGGTTTTCGGCATTTGTTGACCTCGAGATGATTTAATGAATCTCTGCACGCATGACATCGTACTTACGATGGACCCCCAAGAAGAAAACCGCTCAAATAAAGTTTGGAAGGGGAAGCGAGGAATTGCATTGTTTCATGACAATGAAGTCTTGGTGATCGAATCCAGGGATGTTAAGCCAACATTGGCAGGGGTTTCGGACGCAGTATCAAGATTCATTGGCCAATGGGCTGGTTCTTGAGTGAGAAATTGGGGTCCATTCCACCACAAATCACTATGATGCAAAGCTAAGGCACTTATCCTTTTACTGCAAAGGTCTGCAGGATTTTCATGGCAAGGTATCCAGTGACAGTCCAACGAAGAGCTACCGTCCAGAATGAGTTCTCGTCAGGAGTCGGAGAGCTCTTGTACTCGCATCGTATGATGGATTCTCCAATCTTGGGAGCGTTGGATGAACCAGTCGCCCAAAGGACTCACTTGGATAATACACGTATTGGCGCAATGCCTCCTAATTCGAACTTTACACAAACCAATATATTCTAGAATTACAAAACAACAGTCCCCATGTGCGATGATCTGAAAAAAATTTGGTTCATTGAAAGACTCGGTTTAAAGTCAGAGGTGACATCTTTCGACCGCAAGAAAAACAAGTGGACAACTGGTCTAATGTGGAAAAAAACATTTACGTCCGAAGACAATTTCACAAAATCACTGGTAGTCATGCGTTCTGTACAAAAGAGATCCTTTGCCAGTGGCAACATCGAGCAAGTGAACTCCGCCTATCACGCGTTCTTGGATGGAAATTTTGCTGAAGTGGTGGATGACAAAAACCGACCCAAAGACAGATATTATCTCGTAACACATCCAGTCATTCGGTCTTCAAGTTTAACGACCAAGTGCCGCATTGTCCATGATGCGGCCTGTAAAAATGCTCAATCTGGCTCAAGTATGAATGACTCTCTCCACACAGGACCTAATCTCATACCGGGTATTGGTCAAGTGCTCATCCAATTTCGACAACACCACTTTGCTTTCTCTCTCGATCTGGAAAAGATGTTCTTGCAAATCGCCATGAGAGAAAAGGATCGCGACCACCTTAGATTTGTATGGCAATTCCTTGGAGACTCAGAAATCACCATTATGCGCATGAACGTGGTCACGTTTGGTTTGGGTGTGGAAAACTAGAGAAGAGGAGAGTAAGTGGATTGAAGGCAGATCTGGAACATGCAATCGACCAGTTTCATGTCCGAGTGTATTGTGTCAACTTAGGGAGGCAAGAGTAAGAAGTGCTAGAGGTGGAGGAGTAGGATCCGACCGCTCCCCCTGTCCATGGCTCCTCCGACGGCACTGGCTCTTCTCAGGCTGGACAGGTTTTTTTCAGCCAGCAATGCTAGCTCGTGCAAAATCGATGCTAAAAAAATGCTAGTTAGAATTCGAAAATGCTAGAACAATGCTACTTTTTTTAAGAAAAGCATATTATTTATTCATGGTGATCATAAAAGATTTCAGATTCGCAATTCTATTATATTTGGCACTCTTTGACTCGGTATGTTCAGGCAATATTTTAAAAGTTATACTTCAAGAAAAAAAATTGAAAAACACAAAACATCTAAAGAAAAACCTTGGACTTAAAATTGATGCAGTTGTGTTTATTATATTCTCCTAATTTTGAACCCTGAGACTTCGAAGGGCACATCAAATGGTGACAAGCATTATGTGAGCAAAAATGTATTTTTAGGATTTGAACAAGGTTTTCGTACACAATTATAATTGTTCCTATCGCCATAAAATGTTCTTCTTGGGTGAAATCAGATGATGATGATGATGATGATGTTGTATTTAGGGTCTCGGGATGACATTAAAGATAGATAAGTACAAAGCGGGAAAAATAAAATAAAATAGAATGGATAGTAAAATGTATGAGATCCCTAGGTTGACCCATAAACCATGTGGTTTGTTTTCATGGGCCATGAAAATAAGATTTTTTTATCGAGCATCATTCTTCTAATTGGACATAGGCAAGAGCTGCAATAAGTTTCTTTGTCCATAGAGCTCAATTGTTGTCTATCTCGTGAATGTCGCTTCTCTGACTGTCCTTCTAGTCTAAACTATTGCTGAAGAAATTTATGAATGTCAATTATTGGCATAAGTATTGAACAAAATATGTGATAAATATTGTTTTCGTAACCATTGATGGTATGTGCTTCAAACCAGGCATGTAAATGTACTTAAAATAGTTTCAAACTTGTCTTAAAGTGCAACAACTTTAAAAAAATGCTAATTGTGTTTTCATGATAAAGCAAGAATTTGCTCTAAACACAATTCGTTCAATACTTTTTTTGATCATAATATTATTTGTAGAAAATTGTTTCAGAAACATCTTGACCAAATTTCAAGTAATTGGTGAACTTGATATGAAACTGTGGTTCTCAGTCTGCGAATGGCCCTGAATTCAAAAGTAGAAACACTATATTGTAGGTCTGAGTTGCATATCATTCTTTGAACTCATTTGAACGTTTCATAATCATGGAATAATATATCGGTTGAGATATGACACCTATTATACTTGACTATTTTGGATGCTTTTGCAAAATAACAATTTATTGGAGTCCGAAGTTCAAATTGCAATCTAGTGTAGCGTACTTTGGTTTTACTCTGTGTCCCTTAAATAATGCCTGCCTTTTATGCAAACTTCCTAGTAAGTAGAAATTTAAACTCTACTAAAGGATAACTCATTCATTTTTCACCAATGCCCGATGTTTTTTGTCAAATGTGTGGATTAAGACAAAAGTTATCAATTGTCCATCCCAAATATTCTAATACGTTAACAATTATGTACATGTACTTTTATTGCCTATTCCAAACATTTCTTTTACATTTTGTCTGTGTAAGTTCCTCATCAATTAGGAAAATAATTCTTGTTAATTTTCTATCTATGCGTGATTTTGAGCCAGTTTTACGCAATATTTCACTGATTTGAAAGACAATTTGATTGTTTTTGATTAATTTGATGTTCATGGGTATTACATTTATTCTCCTGACTTTCAAAATTAATTCAGAAATATTTAGTAAATGTACAGAGTTGCTTGACAAAGAGATCATTACTTAATTAAGAAGACGTAACTGTTATATGTAGTACGGATGATCTTGTTTTATTGATACTAGAGTTACTGTCTTGATTTAGCGCAATGGCCTTACTTGGCGGTTAGGGGAAAGCCGTGTCGTTTCCTCTCTTTAGAGTGCCTGCTTAATGTAAAGTAAACATTCCAATGGAAATCACTTTGTGGCTACAGCGTATCAATTTCATGGAATGGGAATGGGATCCAATGAAAGAACATTGCTAACAACCCCAGATTTTTGTTTTTGCTTTTCTTCCCTTTTGGTCATTTTTTCATTGAAATAATGCTAGGAAAATGTTAAAATGCTAAACAAGATTTCACAATGCTTAGACCATGCAAGTAATGCTAGTTTAAAGCTAAAAAAACAGACCAATGCTAATAAAAAGAATTTCAATGCTAGCGGCCCTGAAATAATGCTATTTTTCAAAAAGTAGCATCAAACAATGCTACCTGGCCAGCCTGGCTCTTCTTCCTCTTGCCACAGAGGAAGCAACTCCTAGAGAGTGCGATGAGAACTAGCCGGGCGGATTAGTTTTCAGAGCGAATGAATGTCAGCTGACCGGCTGCTAGGGTATAGTTTCTGATTGTAGAGGTGCTGCTTTCCATCAGTTAGAGTGGCGCTGTTAACGGGTTACCGATTCAGCTGCAGTAAAAAACTACATCAAACTCGATTTTTGCTCTTTTATGTTACTTCCTCCCACGCAGGAGCCCATGAATCTGGTTGACGGCATGTTTCAGGGTGGCCCGAGGTACCACGTTGCTGTCCGATTTGAATATGAAAATGTCCGGCATTTTTTGGCCCAAAAAAAGCAAAAATAAAACCTTGTCATATCGCTATTGATTGAAAATTGCCAAGCTTAGAATTTTTGAGAAAAAAAGTATAAGAAAACGTGTAGACTACATTTCAAGACAATAAAAATGTCTTTGTCAAGTAAAGTATTCTAACCAAAATACTCCAAACAGGTTAAATAGTTACAATGGGGACGAATTGGCTTATTCAACATATTTCAGGTTGCTACCAATCATTTCTTGAAGTGAGCAGTGTTGGACCTCAATAAAGAGTTAATATCTTCAATTCAAAGACCTGCTGCAACAGTTCTTAACCTCTTGATCAAAACTTGGCTTGTTTATTTATAAATCAGTTGAATTTGAAGAACATTTTATACGCAAAGCATTATTTGTTGCGTTATGGACTTTCCGACTAGCATCAAAAGATTTACCAAAATAATGGATTGCATTATTAAACGACAAATCTGAGTACCATAACTTCCTCTCGTGGTTTTATTTAGTGTCAGTACGTCAAAAGGATGAATATACGTAGGGAACCAAAATATGTAGTTAAATTTAACCAATATCTAGTCCAGCAACCAAAACTAAAAGTAGCAAGCGTGTTAAAGAACATGTCAACTTGGCACATTACTACTTCAATCCCTACCTTTGATAAAGTCATCTTTGAGCAGAAATTGTCCGTTCTTAAGGAACCCCAGTGCTCAAATGAAAGTCTTCCATGCTACGTATTGTTGAGATACATTGTAAGAAATCAAATCCAAGCAAAAAAATGCACATCCTGAGCAAATTAAGAGATGCTTTAGTATCTAGTATAAGTGCGGCAAAACTACTTTTCCTAGCCAACGGACTAGTTGAGATAAATACAATCGTCCGCGGCCAAAACCAAACCCTTGATAACAGCCGTTAATGACATCAATTCGACCACGCCACTTAAGGGTGTCTGTGATCGGGCATGAATATTTTGCTACATACAAACCCAGCGTATGATTTACCGATATTTAAAACATCTGAGGTGTTCTCTTATGACAAGAGGGTGGTTGATACCATCACCATGGAGTACAATGTTGACGATGCCTTGGCAAGGTAACGTGACATCTATTGCAAATGTATAATATTTCAGAGGGACTTTGTCGTAAAATGAAACAACACGTTTATATGTGGTATATTTTCATATCTTCATATTTTCAAAACCATCTTCCAGTTTCATTCATCTCATCCTTATTATTCCCAACTTCAATTTCAAGTGGAAGAATGTAAACAGTCTTTTTAAAAAGTGATCAAATGCTTTTTGTGCCGAAACATACGTAATTACGAAACTCATTAAATTACATTACCCATAACAGCATGACATTACACATCATTGAAAAGCGTAAACATTTTTGACCCAGCATAGAAGATTGTTGTCTAGCATGAGTTTTATGTTTTATGCCATTGAATTTGCATAAAAACTCATCAAAATATGTACTCAAATATGTTTTTTTACCAAAATGTGCATTTAAATATACTTTTAAATCCTAACTAAGTACTTTCGTTTCTATTTACGATCCGAAATATGTATCTTAAAATCTAAAAAAATAAGATCAAAGGCAGCCCAAACTCAAAACCTTAGATTTGCATGAAATATGCTTGAAAACATGAAATAGTCAATGTAAGCGAAAAAAACATTGTATGACGTAATGATGACGTTTTACAACATTTGGTATCCAAAACACAAGTCTGGTGGCATTAGCTAATTTGTCAAAACCGAGCTTTGTAACGATTGGGGAACGCTCAAATTTAGAAATAAAATCACCCAAACCTTAAGCGTATCAAGAAACATATTGTTGGAGATATTTTTGCCAATCAAAAAATATTTAGCACAATTTCTTCAACTGTTATAGAATATAAATAATTCAAACCCCTAAAGAACTGCCTATGTTCGTTGTTTTTTTCGTCTCAGTTTCATCGCTATTTGTTGGGAGAATTGAGCCAACGTCAAACCTAGCTCATGAGTAGAGATCGGACTTGAAATTGATTTGCACGAAGAGCAAGTAACTAGGGATGCGAGAATATACCAAAAAATAGCGGGCATTTTCACTTACCGTGGCGGAAAAAATTAACATTTTCACATTCATAATGTTGTAGTTCCTCAATTACGCTCAATCAAAATGTTGGATAAGTCGAGACACTGTGCAAAAATGAGCACGAAACCCATCTTGTTGGTCAGGAATGCTACCTTTTATGTCAAGGTATTCAAAAAGTTTTTCCTCAAGCATCTTTTTTATGACCTTGTCATTATTTGCCGTTAGGGATATTGGTCTATAATTGCCGATATCCCCCCTATCCCCTCCTTCATAATTTGGCACTATCTGGGCATTTTTAGTTGGACGGGCACCCGACCATCTGTGTTGCAGTGTTGGAGCAATTTGCAGATCCCTTTTTACTTTCTTAGCCATTTTTCAACTTGCTCGACTATTTTTCGGCCTTTTTCTCATTGTTTTTAACAGTTTAGGATTTTTTTGCCCTTTTATTGTCACTTGGGTCCTTATCTCCTTCTTTCTTAACCTATTGTTCCTTGTTTAAGGCTCTTTTATTTACTTTTGTGCAACATGATCAGATGAAGGATTAGTTCACCAGCCAGAACCTTGTATCATTTTTTTTGGTTTTCTGGCTTCAATAACCGGTGCAAATAATGTAATTCCCGGCATAATCAAAATGAAAATTATGATTTTTCTAGTTGTTGCCACTTAAACTCTATGCAATATTTGGTCTACCAATGAATTGAATACACGTCATATTCAACTGCCGTTTCTTGCTTTGGAAAAGTTCTTTAAAAAGAGATCTTGCAGCTGAGCGTACATCCGACGTCATGCGTTTGATGTGACCCAAGATCATTTTGGGAACATAAGCACCCTCAGGACCAGAACAATGGGCTCCACAAAAGAGTGAATTGTTTACCTAGACATCTGTATCAATTGAAAACATATCTTAGTGTCTCACGTTGCACGGAAAATAATGCTATTTTCTTGTGAACTTAAGAAATAGCCTATCCAATTGGGTTTCCATTTTTTTTTTCAAAAAAAAAAAATATTTTTTTTTGTATTACTGCAAGTTATTTTAGCATAACTATACCCTTTTTGTACATTTCCACAAGTTTTTCGTGTGTTCTAAGCTTTTTTCGCATTTTCTCAACTTAAAAAAAAAAAACATTTTTTGGCTATATTTTTCCTGGGCCATCAAACAAGGTAAGCTTTGTTATCAAATTGAAAATAAGCATTGAGTGCTTTTTGTAAATCATCATGAAGTTTATCGGTAAACTTCAGCAAGCCATTCCGATCTACATTGAACTCAAGTCAACGTTGCGAGGTGCTTCGACATTTTGGCACAACTTTCTAGCTGCACGTTTTGTCCGAAAAATTGAGCACTCAATCATATGTATATAAGTCTGTGAATTTTTCTTATGTCAAACCAGGGTTGCCGCATCGCTTCAAACTAAATATTAAAGTTTATCTTTAACTCAGCAAAACTTAGATTCACAGAATCTCCCTTCAAGGACAGACTATGTTTTGACGTAAATGAGTGGGCTTTTCCCTCGTATGGTTTATAAACTTTACCTTTAGAGTAAGGCACTTTTCTACGTGTAAATCGGATTGAGTCATGTATAGATGTGAATTCCCTCCAAGATGACGATGAGGAAGGCTGTGACTGAAGGTATAAGTGGACGGTAGGGAACAGGGCTCTTTTTGAAAGTGTACCTCAATCTCATCAGGATAGCCATTGACGATTTCAATCACAAAAGCATCTAGTATGGAGTAGTAAAGGTGATAACAATCCCGCCAAGTTCATCAAGATTTGAACTCTTTGAGTTCGTAAAAAATGAATAATCTTGTTTTAAGATCTTTATGTCACCAGCAGAAATTATCAATTCAATATTTCCCAGTTTGCCAGCTGTTTAAAGAAACTACGTTAAACAAGGCTCGGTGTTCCGTCTGGTGATATCAAAATATCAAAGATTCGAGAAGTTTGGAATGTGATAACAAAACGCAAATTAATCGTTACCTATTGAATATACGCACCCATGTCCATTTTGTTGGCCAATTCGATTTGGATGTATTCTCCGGAAGTGATGGTTAGACCCTTTAGTTTATTGGACGGGCACTCGCCCTTTTCCGCTTCCCCGTTATTCCCATAGTGCTTACATTCGAGAATATCGAGATGTACTTCCTCAGATTTGCGTTGGGAACAAAGGAAAGGGAAATCCGTGGAGGGTAAGAATGGAACTATTTGCCTGATGGTGGTAGTGGAGGTCGTTGTCAACGTTGATGTCGTTGTCGTTGTTGATGTTGTTGTCGATGTCGATGTCGTTGTCGTTGTCGATGTTGCTGTCGATGTCAATGTTGTTGCCGTTGTCGATGTTGCTATCGAAGTTGTTGTTCCTGTCGAAGTTGTTGTTCCGGTCGAAGTTGTTGTTCCGGTCGAAGTTGTTGTTGTCGTCGTCGTCGAATTTACTGTAGTCATTGTAGTTGGTTTCTTAGAGGCCAGCCTTTGTAGAATATATTATAAGAGAAATTGAAATTAGTCAGTTAATAATAGAGGGTTGCTTCTCCTCAATTTTGTTCAATTGTTTGACAATACCCAAGGCTTAAATCCTAGTGCCCTGTATTCGAAGAGTACGACAGTGAGGTCGGCGCACCGTTACGGTTGAATTTGGAACCTTCAATTCCGTTCCATAACAATGAGTTTACAATGGTCTCATATCCAAACCAAACACATTATTATTTGTAAATATTTGTGCCTTAAGGGTTAGTTCTGTGGCTAAAGTTCTCTTCAGACATCCTTAACGGTAATTGCAGCAACTCCGGATTCAAAGTATGTATTTTTCTACAGAAAATGTAGAAAGTGGCCTATAAAGGGCTTTTTAAAATGTTCAAAGTACGTTTAAGGGTACGTGAAGGGTAGTTCAAGCCATATATAACTCGTAGAGCCACATATTTTTCTTTTAGTGTGTTTGGTTTGGATCTGGGACGCATATGAACACATTGTTAATTCAACCGCCATGTTGCGCTGAACTCACGCTCGTACTCTGCTAAATACAGGGCCTTATTAAATACCTGTTGGAGAAGCTGAGCGTCAAAACTTCGTAAAAAGATGCGTTATGGTTGCGTTGATTTTTAGAATGAATGGTGAAGTTGGAGCTATTAACAAAGGTAATCATATTTTTTTCCTTTGAGAGTCTTTTCATTTTGGCACGAGTTACCCTCTTTAAAATCGGTAAATGTCAAGCTATCTAACTTGTTTTTGTGTGGACGAAACTCGTTCGTTCGTTCGAAGTCAGATGGCAGCTCTATCGCTCTCTCGCTCGGACTAAAGGTGTGCATCGGATTCGACTTTTCGTATCCGATCGGATTCAGATCGGATTGGCTAACAGTTTTCGGATTCGGATTCGGATCGTGAAAAATAATTCTGATTTGGATTCGGTCGGATTAAACATTTCGTTCGGATTCGGATTGGGAACTGGAAAAAGTCGGAATGGGTTCCAATCCGATCCAAGTCCAAAATTGCAAGATAGCCTAGATTAATGCAAATTTGTTTTGAGAATGGTGTCTTTCACAACTCTCAAAATGTGAGGAAAATCAACAAAAATTAAAATCAAAATCTGTGAATGGGCTTACTATCTTTCCCACAAAAATAAAAAAAAACAAAAAACTTGAAAATAAGAAGAGAATCAAAGTATTTGCTGCCCATACAGTCAATATTAGGAAAAAGGAAATTAGAATGCCTCAGCATATCAAGCCTGTTAATGAACAACTTTTGCAGCGTTTTGACAACAGAATTATATTCCATAGTACTACAATTAAAGCATATGACAAAGACAAGCTAGGCTATTGTGTTATTGTTACAAGAAATGACATTATTGCAACAAAGATTATATTTTGACTAAGGCAACTCCACTCAATCTCATCATTTGGAAACGTTGAAGTGGGAAAAAGGCACAGTTAGTTAAAGTCAATTGGGTGATAAAAAAATCACATTTGGATCAGATTTTGGAAAATATTTCGTATTATAGTCGGATTATGCAAATATATCTCGGATTCGGATTTAGATTCGGATTCGAGAAGAATTTCGGAATGGATTCGGATTGAGCAGAAAATTCGGATTCGGATTCTGTCGAATTGGTAAAATATTCTCGGATTACAAAAAATCACTTTGGATCGGATTTGGAGACACTGTCGGATCCGATGCACAACTCCAGCTCAGACTGCCATCTGATGACGGGTGTACCAACTTCAGGATGTTTCCGCTTCCTCGTCACAACCACCGTGTAACAAATAATAACTACCCCATCTTCGAGAATGACCGCAGGTTTGCTCATTTACGGTGTTAATGTAGCAACTTATGGTGCAAGTTAGTACCGCCAAAAAGTATGGATTTGGCTAGCTTGGGTTCGGACCAGGATTCGCTGATTGGAGAGCGGATGCTCGACCAATACGGTACCGCAACAAGTCTTTGAACGAGATTCTCTATCGTTTACAAAAAGTACTCACACATTGGTAGTGTACAAGAAGTTAAGGCTTCAGATTGAATAGGACATATGCCATACCGTCCAGCTTTCACCACAAGGTTAACCCACTGATCTGGGTTGGGATGTCATTTGCCATGAAGATAATATTGGTAAAATAAGTCTCAAGCTATTCATTCCGAGTCTAGGATGAACAAATTGGTCTAAAGCCATTCAATGGGAAAGTATGGGCATGATAAATAATGGACTCTATCTTATGGAAAGTGGCATGATTCATATGCAAAAAACAAATAGCTCGCATATAGGTATTGTTATCTATTTTCACATTGACCACAACATTCAATTATCCAAGAGTCAACTAACTTGTTAAACTACAGTACATCAACTCAATATAGTGCGCTTATGATTTTATAATTCTTCTGACTGTTTAATCACCTAGTGTAAATAACTAATTACCAAACTCTATTTTGGACTTCACCTCTCATTGTTACCTATCTCTGGCATAAATGCATTCAATCGCAGAGGTGGACTCTGAATCCATCAATAAATCATACCTGGGATGAAGATTTGGATGAGCATACACGACCACGGATCCTGCTTTCAAATTTGGATTCACGATCCCCAATGAACAAATGTTATCCAACCACATGAATGCCATACATTTCGTTCCACCTTGCTTGGCGCAAGACGTCCCACATTGATTCAAGTCCTTTGCCAAAACGATCTCTTCAGTTTTAATGAACGCTTTCAAATCAAAAAGTCCCGGAGAGTAATGTTCGACTCGAACTACTGCCAAGTTAGATTCTGAAATTGTAGAAAACACGCTTTAGTTGATAACTATAGGAGGAGTAACATTAAGTTTCGCATTAATTCTTAAAAAAGCGAAGCAAGATCGATTTTTTAAAGCAATTAATGCACTGCAAGATCACTTGGTTCAATGCCAATAATTTCTCATCAAAGAAAACACTAGATTGATATAGGCTCGACTAAAAGAGGGTCGAACATATGTAATAGTGACGGTCAATTTATGCGTTGACAAGTAAAGATGAATAATAGCACATTTTACATATTTTATGCATTTTTGCAATGGTCAGAGTTTAAAGATTTATTTACTTTTGTTGAAACTACAACTGACTGTTTAAAATTAGGTTTCGTTTTTCACGGCTCTTTGGTAAGACGCAATTACTTTAAAACCTAATAAGTTTATTGCTCATTTATGTTTATGGTTAGCTTTAGCAGTTTCTTTCTGATTTGTAGTGTGGTATTTCGAGTTCCAAATCGTTATGTATAGTTCTTTAGTTTGATTGTTTTGGTCCTTGACAATAAAATTTTTGTTCATTAGTGTATTGATTTCATTTTGTGTCATCTATCAGTTTGTTGAGTTTATTTCTGTGTTTTTAAGTTGTTTTCCTGGTTAACACATGTTCTTGATTCACTGCTTTTCTCTGTCCCTTACTTCTTGTTGACTATCTCCACCTTAGATTTGTATGTTTAGTTTGGTTTGAAGTACTTCATTCCTATTTTGCTCTGTTGTCCTGTATCTCAGGACAAGATATCATAGCCTTTTGGTTTTCTTTTTTTTGGTCTCTTGTTTTTTCTGCTCATTGATATTTCCACCTGCATTCATGATGGGATCTATTTTTGGAAAAGTCAGCAAAGAGGCTAGACAATGTTTGGACTTGGTCTTGACAGGGAAGGATCCATCCGTAGTCAATAAGCCCTTTATTATAGAGGCTTTAGTTGCTTGGGTCAATGAAACCAGGGGTGCTGCTTGAAGAACAGGCTCACCCACAAGTTGAGAAGTCGACTGATTTGACCAATTTAGAAGTTGAAGTAATGTAGTACCTATGAAGCACGAAAAGACAGTTGTGGAGAAAACAGCCTGTCCTGTTTACCGGAAGCAGCCTTGTCCTTAATAAGGAAAAGGCTGTCAGTTTGACCATCCTAAATGGTGTCTTAAGTTCGGCCTTGAGAAGTACAATAGGTACAAAAAGATCAGTCTGGCTAAGTTCAAGTTATAAGATGAACTTTGGCCGTTAAATGTACAATGGTTAGCACCCTGTTGGGCATTTTTGAGGTTGATGGGGAAACCATTAGCAATATAGAGGGTATGGGTAACATGCTAGACAATCAGTTCTTAGTCAAATTGAGCAATTTGATGATCTCATAGTTACAGATCAAGATACTTTAGCGGCCTTCAACGACTTGAGGCTTTCAAGTGCTCCTGGTCCTGATGGTGTGACATCTCGGTTTCTGATGAGATGCTCACTGCTTCTTTCTCCTATTCTCTCGAACTTGATGCGTTGCATCTTTGATCAGGGCAAGTTCCATTCTTCACTAAAGTTAGTTCCCGTTGTTCCAATTTTCAAAGGGGGAGATAAGTGGCTCCTCAGTAACTATAGGCCGATTTCTCTGACATCAAATATTGCGAAAGTGTTTGAGAAGATCATGAAGTTCAACTTGTTGAATTGCTTGAATTTAATGAAGTCCTTCCTCCTAGCCAGCATGGGTTCCAAGCACATTTTAGGCATGAGCTTTGTCCCAACTCGATAATGCTTGATATAATTGTGTTTAGAGCATTTTGGCATTGCTTGACCAGCTTTCATGCATTATTCAGATTTTAAAGCATATCTTTTTGCATAGTTAAGCATGTAAAACAGCGTTTTTCACACATTTTGGACGTCTCTATTAGTAAGCCTGCTAATAATATTCTAAACAGTATGTGCCAACTTTAAGTACAATTGCAAAATTTTGAACCCAGCTCCCAGTTGAATTTGAATAACCACTTAGTGCATTCTTTGTCGCATTCTAGGGTAGCTTTTTCAGTTTCACTTTGAATTTCTCAATAACAAATAATAAGTGAACTTACTCAGAAGGCAATAAAGGGCAAATATGCACACTCTTCTCATGACTTCAACAAGTTCAACTAATGGAATGAGTAGGAACTGGTGCCCAAGACACATACAGGTCCACAATATTCGATTCGATCCCGTTGATTTTGGATGTTTGATTAATGACGCTCGCTCTTTGTTCCCTAACTTCAAGTCATAACTCTTGTCCGAGTGTAATCAGAAAGAGTTCTCCTATAATGAGGGGGGGGGGGGATTAGAAGTGCCATTGAGTTAATAGAAAGGTACGATAAATAATTGCCATAAGTAAAGTATTGGCCATTGGTTTCGAATTCAAAAAGGTGCTTACACGACGAGGTGAAAACTTTGATTAAAATAGTCCGTTGTTCTATTTTCAACCATTTCATTACTTTAAGAAACCCAAGAGCTTTAACAAGGTGAAAATGTCATTGAATGAATTGAATCCCTTGGTTCACTTCCTTACCTTAAATATACATTTTTTAAAATTATCTAATAGAGGCGCTCCCTCTATCTTTCGCCAATCATCTGGTGAAATTGATGATAAGTAAAAACGATACTTCTTTAATGAGACGACTCGTCATATACGGTAAATCATTAACATCGATAATGGAGAAGGAAAGAGAGCACCACTTTTTTGACAATCAAAAAATCAAGTCAATATTCAAAGTTCACTTTTGTGTAATATGACTATTCATTCATTGAGTTTCAGAGATGCTAGGTTGGAGGTGTTCAGATTGGTTTCTTTTTCACTCTCACCGCTATCACGGTGAGTAGTAAGTTCTGCAAAATGTAAAAGATGTACGTAGGACAATTTGTAACTCAAATTGCATTTATCCAATTTTCGGTCTTAAAGCTGTGCTTGAGACCTCTGCATTAGCCTGAAAAGTTCTTGTACTCATTTTTATGAAAACAAATCAGTTGCCATGAAAGACAATCAAATCATTGTTTGGGAGAAATCCAAAAAGGAGATGAAATGTCTTTGGAAATTGCATTGAAAAAGGTGCTTAGGGGAATTGTTTGAAGTAATGGAAGGTGGTCCAAGAATTGTCCAATAACAAAACATGCTTTTGATTTAATACTGATACTGATTTATCGATAAAGTCCTCGAGACAATTAAAATAAGCCCTATATTTGACGGTGCATGTCGCAATAGAGAGACATCCACCGGCATTTAGGAGGTACCACCAAAACCAAAGAAACTTACAATGTTGAAACTTTTTGCATTTCTATCTGTGACTATCTGAAAAAATTTGCCCTATTTTTTCCGTTTTCCAACTAATGTGTGTATTAGACTTCTGAAAAAATTACAGGACTTTGAACCAAATCCAATCGTGGTAATAGGGAGAGGGCTAACACAGGTAAACGCAGCTTTGTCGTTATGTCTTTTCACGTCATTGAGTTTGAAAAGAAGTGTGGTAATAGATGTATGAATCCTACTAAACTAGCCGTTGTCACATGAGAGAGTACTTCTCCGGGTTGCGGTCGGCATGGAGCTCAACATTGTTTTAGTTTTACATCTGCCTTCATTTGCATTTACTTGCATAGTTAGGTTTTAAGTTATTTCATCCGGTATAAGTCAGCCGCGGTATCATTGCTGTTTTTTGTCAATAATCTGTATTGCATTATTTCGAGAGCCCTGGTGACCAGCCACCAAGAGAAATATCGTACAGCGATAGACCTTTTGGTTGAGGCGGCAAAAACCAAGCAAATAAGATTTTAGACAACAAAATGGGTTTATTTGCTATTTGACACATCTTCTAGTTTTTTTCCTAACTTATCAGAAAAGGGGCAAACTCGAGAAGGGGAGATGAAATTTGTCAATTACGTTCCTCTAGGGATGTTTTTCTGTGAGTTTCAAATCTTCACACTTCTCTTTTTGGAAAAGGGCGTGTAAAAAATGCGAAAAGGTGTGGATGCTCTAAGGATCTTCCCCTAAATCTGGTCGACCTGAAGAAACCCTTATTAAATGGCATACGTCAAGACATGGAGTACGTCAGTAGTGGAGTGGAACGCTCGGTCGAAGATCGAACGTCTTCTAGCGAGGTTTCAGAGAGCTTCCTCTCCACTACTGCCGTATTCCTCGGTTAAGATCACGTTCTTATGTTTGACACTAGGGTGTGCTAAAGATGCTTAGCATAGAAAGATCAGCAAAGGTCTGCTGATTCTCCTTCTCTCTGATTATACGATTTTTCTCTTGGGTACCTTATTCTCATTGGTCGAGGGTTTTGGAGTGCTACCGTCTCCTAAACAAAATGCACTGTTAATCGATGAGTTTACTAAACTCAAACCATTTGTATGGCAAGCGCTCATTAATGTAAAAGACATGATATTCTTCATAATTTTCAAAATGGTTGGATGACTCGAAAAAACGGGTTCGATGTACTTCATTAGCACAAATTTTTGTCATCCCAAAATTTGGAGATTAAGCATGAAATAAAGCAAAAAGGGGGCCTGATCTATGCAACCTTAGAATTATCAGACAATCTCTAGACAGTACAGCTTTTCAAAATGGAGGGAACCACAGCAATTTGAAATGTAAAATGAGCTCTTTGAACATTTTTCTTAATTGATAAGACTTGGGATGGGATAGTTGAAATCCGATAGAGGGTTTTTCTTAAACATGACATGGAAAGGTTTGAAGATATTGGAACCTTGAAGAGAACCAAAGAAATATGTGGCACCGAGAAAACGGTCTTATCACAGACAAGGTCATTTTTGTCAACGTTGCCATTCTCTTATTTTAGTCTCTAAACGTGATTATCACTTTGATTTGCTTGCGTGTTCGAGATTCGAAGCATCAAATGTCAAAATCAAAACAGTTCTCCCGCTGGAGTCTCTTAGCAGGGTTCCCAATCATAGCTCAACTCAAAAAGTGATGGTGCTTTTTGAGACTGGGAGAATTATCCATAACGGCAGCCCTTAGAACCCTTTATTAATAAGAATAAGGGACCCAAGAGAATAATCGTGTTATCAGAGAGAAGGAGAATCAGCTGACCTTTGCTGATCTTTCTATATTAAGCATCTCTAGGGTATGCTAGAGAGGAGATGTCCTCACAAAGCGAAAAGCTGCATGCACGGGGTATAGACTGGCAGTTATGGGTTGAACAAAACGCCTTGCCAAGTCTCGCTCTTTTTTCTCGTGTAACAATCTAATCTCCAAGGCCACTTGAATCTGTTTTTTTGGTATTAACGGAACATATTAATGAAAAAGAATAAGTTTGGATTCGTATTCGTAACATCTACTGCCTTGAAGCGATGCCGACGGTTCCGAAAGAAAAATGGGTTTGCTTTAAATTCTAAAAAGTGGTGTTTTTTTTTACAAACACTACACTTAGGTATGCGTATCACTATTCAGCACAAAGCGTCTCTTATTCATGAAAAATTCCTTTTTTGGACAGTTTTTAGGCCTCTAATTTATTGTCTGCACAAAGCAAATTTACTTCGTTGTTAGCAAGGGTCAGGAAAGAATACGCACTCGCTCCAACATATTAATCACCCCTCATAAATGGGATCAAAATCGATGGTTTGCAAGGTTCGGAACACATTTAGGGCCACAGGGTCTTCGTAGCGCTTGGTTAGTGTGTCTTGGGTGAGAGTATTCTTCATTGTGCTACAAATCTCTGGTGTTATGATGCTCACTTTGACACAATCAGATCGATAATGATTCAATTGACCCATACTCAGGTCCACGTGATACGTTTCACATGATCTTGTGATACAATCAATTGTATAATGATTAAATACTATCAGATTCCTCTGAGTGTTGAAAAATCCCTTGATCTGCCAAGCTGTAATGAGAAATACAAGTATGAGTAATGTGAGAACTAAAAAATACGATTTTGGACCCAAACAGGAGGCATTCGTTTTTTTGCCTCTTTTTAGAAATCTTGGGCAAATTTGTATCAGTTGTTTAGGGTGGCTTTACACTGGGACGAAAAATCAGGATTGAATCTGATTTGAGGATGGAAGTGGGACAAGTCCTGGGGCGAGTTCAGCAAAAGACTTGAATCCAGCAGAGGACTCCAGTCTTTCACGCTACACAAGTCGAACAAAAAGACTCCTACTGCGAAAAACTCGCCCCAGCACTACTCCTACTTCAATCCTTAAACCGGATTCAATCTTGGTTTTCCATCCCAGTGTAAAGCCGCCCTTAGACGCGTCAGTAGACTCCGACCAAATATGTTGTTTTCACGTCGAGCACAAATTGTTGAAGTTTGATAATTCGGATGCGCGAAGGAGTTGAAGCGAGGCATTGGGAAGTAAAGCAGTGGGTTCAACCCTCTAGAATTTCTGATTGACGGACGAACAACATTTGTTGCTGGAGTCTAATCATGAGTTATGATGAGTTATGATGCGTTAAGAAGGTTTTTAAGAGTTTCATATCAGAAGAGAAGCATATTTGATTCATTCCAAACTAGTTCATGAACCCTAACAGATCAGTCAAATTTGATCATTTGCCTTGCACGATTTCATCGCGATTTTGTCACTTTTTGACAATTTTTTGGCCAGTTTTGGATATATTTGCCAAACGCGCCTTAATTTTTTCCCTGGGGAAGATATGTATCTCTTACTCTTCACTATTTTATAGTGATAATATGTATGTACTTAGATATCTCACCTTGTGGTATTGGTATAGCAGTTCGAAGATCTGAATCCATCATAGCGTGTCCAGTTTGGGATTGTCCCGTTTTGTTGCCAAAAAAGTACAAATGGTAGAACATAATGCTTGAGTAATCCAATGGATCGTTTCCATTGTTTTTCAGGTCTTGGAATAAGCCCCTCCATGTTTTATGTTGTGTGGGCATTAGAAGTTCGTCCAGATCCAATAAAGCAATATACTAGAACAATCAAATTCAAATACTTTACCCTTCACAATGCATTTCTCTTTTTTTGTAAGCAAAGGTCTCTGTTACATAGACTTTTATCCAATTGGCAGTTTTAACCCCATCTTTTTATTGCCCCTTGATTATTAAGCCAAGTACTTGTAAATATGTTGTGCTAGTTTCCTTTTGTCTTTTTCCCCTTTTTCCGGCCTTGGTGATCAGCTCTATTTGGACTTAGAAAAAAAATGGATAAGAAGGTGGAACATGAATCAATCGGAATACCCAAGTCTTTATTGAGGGTTCGAGTAAGCAATGAGACGGCTCTCTTTTACTTCAAATTTGATTACTCCTGGGGTGGCTTTGCGCTACGATGGAAAACCAGGATTGAATCCGGTTTGAGGATTGAAGTAGGGCTAGTGCTGGGGCGAGTACAGACTTGAGTTCGAGTCCTCTCTAAAAGACTCCAATCCGGATTTGTGAAAATAAATCTTATTCTTTGGTGTGAATTTCGCAATAAGAGTCTTCTTGGTCGATTTGAGTACAATGAATGACTCGAATCCTTTGGTGGACTCGCCCCAGCATTTGTCCCACTTCAATCCTCAAACCGGAATCAATCTCGGTTTTTCAACCTAGTCTAAAGCCGCCCTTAGACTTTGAAAGGCTTGGATAGAAATATATCGAATATTTATTGAATAGACTTGCTTCCTTCAGTCTTGTTAATGCGGCAATTGTTTACTGGCTAAAATTATGCCAAGAAAGATTTACCTGAAATTTGTAAAGATTTCGGTACAAGCAGTCATTGTAAGCATAGTGATCAAAGGAGGAATGGATCCAAGTCACATTTGGATAATACCATTGTTGAAGCCATGGCGAAGCTGAGGTTGGAACTGAACCTGGCCACTCCATCTGGAAAATTTCCACCAAGCCCAATTGCTCGTAATGGTCAAACACTTTTCTGATGTTGGGCGTGATTGTTTGGACATACATTTGAATGCTCTTTGCTCCTTGAGCGATGTTGATTTCAATCCATTCAATAAGGGCCTTAGTGTTATCTTTGAACGGCGACCACATGCTTTTCACACAGATCGCAAAGTCTTTACTGAAAGCAACGAGAAATTTCTTATTCAAGATTGGCTTGCTTTTGGCAGACTGCTTTGAACCGATAAACACAAGATGTGGACAGATGATTTTGCAGGTGCAAATGCTTCCGTTTTCTTTCTTACCAGCAACGGTCAAAAGAGCTCTAAAGGCCGTCTGGGTAGCTTAAGGTTACTAGGACTAGTTTTGGCCGAAACGCTTTTATGTCATCATTACCATTACCATGGATGAATCTTTAGTTTGGTTTTTGTTTTTTCACGGGCATGTCTAACCACTACAGGGAATGTAATCCCTATTACTATTAAAATGAAAGGTTATAATTCGTCTATTTATTACCTTTCAATCATTATTTTCACTATTCAATGCCCATTCCTCCATTTGTGTATGAAATGTCGGTTACCTGTGCCTAGAGCTTTACCTGCCTTAAACTGTACTTGTGCCCATCTGCTATGCCTTCCAAATTGTTCGTGTTTTTTTTCGCCTATACTCTTTCTTACCCATTGTATTTTCGAGTGGCGGCAACAATAAACAATAAATTTGATATTTGGTCTACCAACGAGTTTGAGTTGGCAGACCAAGCTAGTCCTTGAATGAAGGGTTGATCTAAAATGCGATCTAAAAATTTGTCCAAGTCTGACTTGAAAGATGCAACCGGATCATCAACAAGGCCTAGTACTCCCTACGAATATTAGAGGGAAGCAAATTAAACAACGAAGGAGCCCGAGAAAGAAGAGAAACTTGAAACTCTGAACTTGAAAATGACCAAAAATGACTTAAAGATGTCTGCAATCTTTTTAGTACATGTCATCTCTCTACGGCAATGACTAGCCATATTTTTGTTATTGGCAAGGCAAAAAACTGCTAACGCAATTTTTCGCTAATGAGCACAACGTGAGAAATTAACCCTTTATATTGGACGTTTGAAAAATAGGTTGGTTATTGGGAGGGTGCCCTAGCACACGTTTCATTCCTAGTTGTTTTTTCCTTATCACCATATTTATGAGATGAAGTTTCGCTCAGCCACTGACACCATAAATATTTTGGAACTTCACACGAATTCCTCTTACTCGTAGGCTTTTCTTTCACGCAAATCAAATTTCCTTGTTCGTACATATTCTATCACCCTTTTAGCTTAACCTAAGCGTGGACAGCTGAAAATTTGAATCATAGAAAAAACAACCAGGTTGACAATAATTCTTTTAGCTACAGGGGAAAACTTGCCATGTTCCCACCTTACAATAATAAATAGCTGCCTGGCTGGGATAGCGTGACTAAGATTTTTTTCAAATTTTGGCCGAGAGTGAGTCAATGGTTTATAAATTTTCCGTTATACTATTCGGGTACATTTGGCAGCGTCAAATATGTCCAGTATACCGTCGTCCATGCCTAGGGATAACGACCAGACTACATTCTTTCACATATTTTGGGCAAGAGGAGCTTGTCAGCCTGAAGTGTTTTTTTTCGGACATCCTTGCTGCTACAGGGAATTGATACTTTGCAGTTCAAGGTCAACTTCCACCACCGAGGTTCGAACCAAGTCTTAAAACATTTTGACACTTACATTTTCTTTGGCCGCTCATTCCAGACCTTCAATGCATTGTACGACCTGTCACAAGAGTTGGCAACCATGGTCACCACATCTGGGACTTTGTGAATGACCTTCTCGGGAATGGGACACGTGATGAGATGTCCAAAGAACATCTCGGGATGCCAATGACCATGAACCCCGTTTCCATGAAGATATCTACTCCAAGCCACTGGAACCTCGACAGGATATTTTTGATCCCTGAACCACATTTGGCAGAACATGGGTGGAAGTCCGTTGGCAAACTAGTTTGAAAGAAGAATAAGATTGCGAATCAATTGCCAAATATATCCTAGACCAGCCCTGCGGTGGTACAAAAAGTGAACGTGGTTAATGTCTCATAAAAGTTAAAAAAGTAACATGCCAGTTAATGCCGACAATAAAAATAAAATGGGACCCTCTATTGAGTCCCAAAAAATGTTCAAATCCAATTGTGTACTCAAGGTCCAGTGGAAGCAAAATCAGCACTTATATGCAATTGAATTTCATTGTTGCAACGTTGTTAAGTCATGATAATTATCATTTTTGTAACGCAATTAGTAACTATCGCAATAGCTCCCATCTCTTTGAAAAAATAAGTACCTTGTGGGATATTAATTTCTTATGATTAGGGCCGGCCTAGATTTGCATCTTGCAAATTGTGCAAATTTTGCAATTTTAAGAGCAATATCTGACATTCTTCGGAAATTCGTTATGCAAGCTCACCCATTTCAGCAAAATCAAACCAATATATGTGAAAATGCACGATATTTTTTCAAGAATTATGGTAAAGTTTTGGGGAAAATGTGAAATTTTACTACCTGATTGTTTCCAAAGCTTTTTGAAAAATTTAGACACAGGCATGAAATAGATTGCAGACTTATTATGAACGACCTCCTTGTGCATTCCATGAATCTTAAACAGCTATTTTATCGTTGCAAGTTTTCATGATACTCTATTTTAAATCTTGGAACTTAGTTTTGTTAGAGTAATGAAATTCTCGTTATAAAATCAGACACATCTGAACATGTTTTCATGATTTTTGGGGTGAATGGTCATGAGGTGGATGGTTAGTTTCGGAAGAATTGACTTACCATTACTTACCCTTACACGCCCAAAAACGTGTTTGGAAAGTTTATTTGCAATTTTTTTGTGCAAATTTGGCTGATTTTTTATGCAAACTTGCTGTCAATAAAGACCATATTTATCTACAAATTTTGGCCGGCCCGACTTTTAACCCAACAAATGTAAAACATAACACATTTTGCATGGTTTATTGTTGCCTGGATTACTAGCCGTTTATTCTTTACTTTACGAATACGAAAACATTTCGTTTTATTAACACATATTTGGACTATCATGAAGTATGAATATTAAGGGCCCACGGTGGTTATATTTTCTGGTTAAGTGTTTTGCTCAAATGCCAAGCCATCTAGATATGTTTTGCTTTGTCAAAGAGACAAGAGGAACAAATTTTGTGAAATACACATGTTCAAAAGTAGGTCAGAGAAGGGTGTTAAATTACCTGAAGCCCTTAAAATGCATCATTGTCAAAACGTAGTGAATCAGTATTAAAAATACTCTAAGTTACGTATTGATGTCAAATTTCATAAACTTATATTTACCACATGTTTAGTTATTTCAACTTAAAGGTTGCGTTTTACGCCTTAAAAGATCGAAAAATGGCCTAATTGTACTTCCAGATATTCCCAAGGAATATGATTTTCTTTTTCAATGACACGACAAAGATAATATTTTTCCATTTTCTTCCAGATTTCTTTACAAGCTAAAGCTCGCAAAAATGTCTCTTTAAACTTACAAAAGATGTAAAATTGCCTTTCAGTTTAGCTAAGTGCCAAAAGCTACACTATCCTATCAAGTACCTGAAATATTTGAACTATAAATGAGACTGTTTAGTTTTCAAAATTGTCACGTTTTGCAATAATCAGTTTCGACGTACTCGCGAGGTTTTTTTTCACGTTAATACAATTTTGTCAAAGTTCAAGATTAAACTTGATAAAGTTGCGATTGATAAGTACGGCATCACAATTGAGAAATATAATATTAAGTAAGTTTCAAGGTATATTGCAAATAAAATTTTGCTTTTTCTATACTTCAGTAAAGTTAAATATTTCGATATTTTAGGCATTGAAAAAGATTATTTTATTTCTTGGCAATTGCTTTAAGATATAACCGGGCCAATTTGTAGTCAAATTTGATGCAAAGCAATCTTTGAAAACGAGATATTTTATCTGTTGCTCCTCGGATTTGAGTGAAATTTTTATTTGGAAACGCAACTAAGGTTACTCCCAACATCTTTAATTAATTACGGTTTTGGAAATGTTATCTCTTTGTAGGTTTTAAGTGGTTTAATATGCTAATCTGAGCTAGAATTCATGATTATTTTACAAAAGTTATTCGTGGTGTTTCAATTACAAGGAAATCGTTATTAGAAGTCTTGTCATTTGCAAAAAAACTTGATCAGCATTGAGAGTAACACCGTGGGCTCTCATTTGCAACGCCAGAGTGTCACTCCAAAACCGGTAAATTGTTAGATTAAATTCTCGTGACAATGCATGAAAGCGTATTCTTGTGACCCGGGTCACTAATTTTGCATAAAAATAGGATAGAATTAACCATACTCGTTATAATTCAATAAAGAGAAATTCGCCCCATTGTCCCTTTATTTGGTAGAGGCTGACGCGCAAATCGCCCTTTGAAGTCCAGAACGCAAACCATATTTCGTGCAGCGTAAGAAGGTCGAACATCGAGAAATAGAAAGAGCTTAAGCGACAGAAACTTCAACGCTAACCACGCAACCTCATTTTCCACCAACAGAGTTCAGAAAGAATCGAAGAAGATTCAGTTGCGAACATGCAGCTTTTCTCTCTAAAAAGTTCTTTATTGCGAGAATGTCGCATTGGATCCGTTATTTTACAATATATTTGTGTTAGCATGTATGAAGTTGTGTCCATTTGGGTTCAAGGAGCGCCATTCGAGGCGATGATTCACTACAAAGGGGGGAGGAGACCTTATGATCACTTCGACTTTCATCTCTTTTTGAATTTTAGCCTAAGCCCAATCTTAGCTCTTCCGCAACTCCTTTTGACATGCCGGTTTTCTCTATCATTTAACTTTTCAGCTGTCCAACTTTAGTTTGGGATAAACGGGTGATACAACAAGGACGAACAAAGAAATTTGACTGAAATTTGAAATTTCAATAAAAATTACGAGTGAGATGAATTCATTTAAAGCTTTGAAGTGCTCATGGTGTCATTGGTTGCCAGAAAAATCCAAGCTCTCATTGAAAGCGAATCGAAGGTGTTTAAACTTCTTTAGAGTGAAATAGAGTCAATTCTTTCATGATTGTGGAATTCCAATGTCCATTATCTTGAATCAAAACATTGAATATGTGAAAAGTGGAGCATAAAGGCTGGAAAGATCAGCAGTATGGTCTTTGAAAGGATGGACGGTGAAAACCGATCCAAGAAAAGGCTTACATCATCTTTTTTTAACCCGTTTCTTCATAAGATCAAAGCCTACCGGGGTATATGACTATTGGAAAGACCTAGTTAAATTGCGACCTCCATGGTTGAGGGTAATTCCAGATGGTTGACAAAACCAGTTTTCCTTTAAGTTCAAGTCTCGGCTCTTCTCTTCAAGATGACTTGTGTCTAGACAACTTGTCGCATTCAAATCTACTATATGCTCGGCGTCCGAACAAAGTATTTTTCCGAAATTTTATGATTATAGGATTCACGTGTTTGTATACGTATCATCTTCAAGGTTGGTGTCGCAAATGGGTACCTTTTTACAACAGTCTTCTTTTTTCCCCAGAATCTATTGTGAATAAAACCGATGCACATGACCTTTGACCAAAAGCAAATTTCCGTTTAAAATGACTATATCTCTCTTGAGAAGTGAAGGAGGAAAAATGATTGTCGCCAATTATTGAGCAAACCCATACACAACTTGACCAGCCAACCTGCACCGAGGAAAAATATATTAAAGTGTCATGACCACAAACAAACTGCCATCTCGAGGCTCCTTGTCTAGCTATCGAGGTTCTAGGTGTAGAGTTGAGCCTTGGATAAGCTGACCTTCATCGATCAGCCTGTTGTTTACTTGAGGCAGCGTTTGTTGGGCCAAAATAAAGGAGCCAGTGATGAGTTTCGAACCGGCAAATGTCAATTAGCTTGAAGAAACTCTGCTATAGCTCCAATCAAACGACAAGAAAGTACAAAAAGGAGCACTCAATGTCAGGGAGTGAGTTTGAAAGCAGCCTTGCTTCCGAGACCTAAACAGGCAAGGTCATGTTTTGTCACTCAGTTACGGGGTTTGATTTTGTTCCTGTACTTTATCGCTCTCGTGATTGGAGCCGTAACCGAAGTCCTAGAAGCTAAAAAGCTGACTTTCGGTTCAAAACACATCACTAAAAGGGAACTAGGGGTTGATATTTTTGCTTTGAATTATTCTGAGATATATGTTTGAATGATTGCTTTGAAATATGTAAATGTTTCTTCTGACAGAACTAGGGGCAGAAATAGCTCTACTATTGGCTGAACTGATGAACATTTCTTTGACCACAGGATATTTCCCACAACAATGGAAAGCAGCACATGTATTTTCCCTCTTTAAAGTGGCGACCGCACGGCAATAACCAATTACCGTCTCATTAACATTTGTTTAGGCTTGCTAAGGTGCTCGAAAGGGTCGTTTTCAAACAGATTTTTGAGCCGTTCAAAACGGACCATTTTTTGTAAAACCAATTTGGATTTTGGCCTCACCACTCAACTTTCATGCGATTCATAAACTTCTTCAAATATTTTCAGGAAGCAAGACCGAGGATTCAATAGTAATATTTGTAGACCTAAAGAAGGTTTTCGATACTATCTCTCAAGGCATTTTCTGGTAAAGATAGCAAATAATAGACATAGAATATTAACACGGT
>NC_081451.1:970897-973800 GCF_007210705.1 Tigriopus californicus
TCATATACACGAATGAACTTCCGAAAGCAACAAATTTTATGGTAACTATGTTCGCTGACCACACGACCCATCAATACTTGGGAACTGATTTATTAATGGCCCAAGCTGAGTCCAGTCAGTGGATGGTGAAACTGAGCAAGTACTTCAAGGCGAACCGGCTTGTGTTGAATTTTAGCAAGACAAAAGTAGTTTTATTTGGTCCTGGAAGTCCGATTCAGGTCTTTAAATTAGTAGTTAATGGAGTTGTAATTCAACAAGCTGGATCGCAGTTTTCGGAACCGTTTGTAAGTTTTTGGGTATGCGAATTGACGAGCTACTTAATTGGAAAGAGCATATAAATCTTGTTGGGGCTGGCGTAAGGCGAATCCTGTACACGTTCTTTATGGCTAAAAGCAATATACCGCGAAATTTGCTCAAAGTACTTTATGACTCCATGAATAAAAGTCGTTTCAAGTACGGATTAGAGTTTTTTTTGGTCAAAGTTCCGCTGTCAAGAGACTTGTTCCTTTTCAAAAAGGCGGTAAGATGGATAATAAATGCACGTAGATTAGCCCACGAATGGTATATTTGTAAAGATTTGTATATATTGAAAATCAAGGATCTCGTAAGATTCAAACAAATTAGGCACCTGCACGCTAAGCTGAAGGGCAGGCTTCTTTTGCTTGTTTCTCAGTTTCCTTGCAAATTAATGAGGGTAGGAAACGTTCACTTCGATCAGTCTAAAACATGCACATTCTGGCAACAAAAACTGATCCCATTTTCTTGTTAGGAAATCGATCATTATCACTAGGGTCGGCCACAATTTGCATATACATATGGTCTTTATTGACAGCAAATTTGCTTTAAAAATTATCTGAATTTTCACAAAAATGTGTAAACAAAAAACAAAAAACAAAACATAGACACGGACTCCTTTGGGGGGGATGTAAAAACTTTTTTTGCCTTCCAATTCAAGCAATAGTCAATGAAACGAATTTTTGTGTCATAATTGCTCTCGGTACAATAATTTGAACCTATTATACTTGAGGCAAAGAGGCTAGGTGTGGTTCCGTATAGGTAGAGCAGCTGCTCTCCGGCTCTAATTTGCGAATCCTGAGGCCGGTTCTTTAAATCACGTCTAACTCATTTGATACATGAATTAATGTACGAACTAGTACACGACCACACTTTTGCCTTCTTTAAATCAAGTCTAAATTTGGTCGCGACTAATTCATGCACTTATTCGCTGGCTAAACCAGGCGGCAAGAATTGACCTCCTAATTCGCCGCAAAGCTAAGATTGATGATAGAGCCATGGCAAATTCTGTGGCTTTTGCTGTTCAACTTTCACTGAAATAATTCAATTATACCGAACGAAAAGATACCAACTGCCATAGAATTTTATTTATTGATGTTGTAGATACAAATGGCTTTTGAAGATTTTGCAAATCCGAGCATTGAAGAAAATTTATTTTCACATGGGCTTTGCTTTTTCTTATATTTTGATGGTTTTGATCCTTAGTTTTGATCTCAAATATTGTCTTGCGCTTTCAATGCAAAATGACACTACAAACACACTTAATGGCACATCAGACTATAAGTGCCGAAAAGCAAAATCATTAGGTACATTAGTTGCACCTTAGATTTTATGGACACATGTAAACCAGCTCCTTACCAATAGCAAGTTGATAGGTCTTCGTTTTGTCAAAGTGGCCACCAAATTCGCTGAGAACCACTTCCCACAAATGAATTAACATATAAAAATACATATTTATCTTGAATACTCGGATGAATCATTTTTGTTACCTTGCGATGCTATGATAACTCAAAAAATATTGGATGATTTAAAACATTTTCAAAATGCAATAGATATTTGTATGAATGTAATTCCTATGCCCAGTTGTGCTGTTCGTTGCAATTTCATGAAAATCAATGGCATTTTAAGGCAACGCTAATGATCAAATATCTACCAATCTTTCAGCCATACTTCAAGTTGAAAAACCTAACCGCTCAATAGAATACCGCAATTCTTTTGGCATACAATAATGTAAAAGTTTTAGAAGGAATTTCATTTTTTCCAAAATATGTTTTTTCTAATGTAACTTAACAGACATAATCATATTGAATAACGTAACATATTCTAAAGGAATAAAATGGCTCATATGAGAATGTGAGGTCGCAGAAGTATGCAATATGTTGATCAGTTATTGTTGAGGTACCATTAAGGCATTGTTTGCCTAGTTTTGACAAAAACTAGAATATTCAATTTGCAATAGCTAAGTTGCCAGTTTATATGCATCCATGAAATTTCTACTGAACGTGCAACTTATGTGTCTAATGGCTTTCCCTTTTGCACATGTAGTCTAATGTGCCATTAAGTGTATTTTAAGAGTCATTTTACACTTTTTTGATCAACAACTGACTGTTTTTCTAAAACAAAAAATTGAAATCCTTGATTTACTGATTTCAAAAACCATCTGGAAAAGTCTTGAGAGAATAGTTGAAAGTTGCCTAACATCATTCTAAAAACCGTGCTTTGGAACTGACTTATTAAAGTTATTCAAGACAAGCATTTGGAGGTAATTTAGAAGCCATGCTGAGCTTTCAACTAGATTCTTGACATATCTCTCTTTGTCAGGTTTGCCAAATCTGGTGCCAGCACTCGCAATTGATGTTGATGAAACTCGATTTCATTTCAACTGATTATGGCAAGTTCAGAGACTAATTCACCACCAACTGAACATGAATTAGCCATGATTCAAAGAACGCGAAAAAGTTCGTGAACTAAGTCAGCGCTAACTAGGGTAACAGTGAGGTAGTATATCTATTAGTGCATGAACTAGACGCGATTCAAAGAACCGGCCTTTGGTTTGATCCCGGGCTAGCCAAGCTCAAGCTTCTTTGCAGATTACTGCATGAATTGTT
>NC_081451.1:973851-980924 GCF_007210705.1 Tigriopus californicus
CCTTGGATCCCAATCTCATGGAGCCTGTTAACTAAAAGGCCATGATCTACCTTGTCAAAGGCCTTGGCAAAGTCGAGATAAATTACATCGACTGATTCATGGCTCTCTAGTCCCTCAATAACCTGCTCTATATGTTCAATCAGTTGGGTAACCGTGCTAAAATGTGCTCGGAACCAATACTGGCTAGGAGGAAGGACTTCATGGATAACAATAAATTCAACAAGTTTGAACTTCATGATCTTCTTAAACACCTTCGGAATATTCGAAGTGAGAGAAATCGGCCTATAGTTAATGGGGAGTGACTTATCTCCCCCTTCGAAAATTGGAACAACATGAGCTACCTTCAGAGAAGAGGGGAACTTGCCCTGGTCAAAGATGAAACGCATCAAGTACGAGAAAACAGGAGCAAGAACTTGTGAGCATCTCATCAGAAACTGAGATGTCACTCCATCAGGGCCAGGGGAGCTCGTGAGTCTCAAGTCCCTGATGGCCTCTAAAGCATCCTGATCTGTAACTACAAGATCAACTAAATGCTCAACTTGACAAGCCTTGCCAGTCCCAACAAACTCATCAATAGAGCATTGGACTGTTTCTCCTAAACTGAGTGGAGTGGAAAACATACTAGAGAACTGATCTTCAAGTATGCTGGCCATAGTCTCTACATTGTCTATGGCTTCCCCATCGACCTCAAAAGACCCAACAGAGTGTTTCATTTTTCTCTAAGCCATGGATAAGAGAAAAACGTCTTTGGATTCGACCTCACATCTTGAACAACTCTACTTTCCTTGTTCAAGTGATCTGTCTCAAGGGAGGCCTTAATTCTACCTTGGATTAAATCCAACTTCCTTTGAAGGCTAGCCACAACTACCGGATTCAAAGTGCTCTGGAGCCTTTTTGCTACTTTGCAACTCCTTTTATTTTATTTTATTTTAATTATCCATTTAAGCCCTCGGAGTAACAATTCATTTATTTTGGACTAACTAATTTGGACTAAGGACTAACCAGATCAGCCAACCCCAATTCGTTGGTCGATCAAATGATATATAAAAATAAAAGTCAAGTAAAAGGAATAATCTTCTCTCCTTGAACTATTGGGATTCCTATCCCGGCAGGGGTAAGGAAGTCCGGAAAAAAATGGGCAAAGATGCGGTCATTCCTGAGGGTGAGGCAATAATTAATGTTGCCTGTGACGACAAAGAGAGAGCATCCCTCAATTGGTACACCTATCATCAGATGGAAGTCTAAGTTTGGGAGCTGCCATCTGACTTTGTTACAGTCAAACAAACAAAGCTGAGGAACGGATGCTTGCATTTTTCAAGCTTCCCACAGACCATACAGCTAGATCAGCATCTTGTACATATATCTTTAATATTTCATGATAAAAAGATAGCTTAGTTCTGCAACAGCATATTGATAATGTCAAAGTTCAACTATTTCACAACAGTTTTGTTGTGAAGGTTATGTTTCATTACAAGTTAGAGATAACTTTACAGTTTTCAAGCTTCTTGAAAGTGATAGTAGGCCAATTATTTCCACATTAATCATCCATTTCCTAACCGTTTACTGATACCCCAATGAAAATGTTAGCAATTTTATCAAAAATATTCGAAATTTCCTAATTTTGCAGATGCAATAAATTGCATGAAAATTTGGGATATGCAAGTTTTGTACAAAATTTGCAAGATGCAAGTTTTGGTAGGCCCTAATTACCACATATTTAACGGAATGCAAACAAGGTACAAAATGACTGATTGTGCCCTACTTCAGAACGAGGAGTACGTGGACAATTGATAATGAATCGACCAATACATAATCATGTCATTCCAAGACGCCGTGAAATCAAGCCACATGGCTGAAGGTTATCTTAAGACCATCCAATTCAAGTTTATATAACTATAAACGGTCCTGAAAAATACATACATACATATTTCTTTTAGCGGTACAAAATCCCTCTAAAGTACCGTTGCGTGATCTACCGGTACTTCTTGAAGCTTCTTTCAATTCATCGGTTTGCAGAAACTTATCTTATGGATTTTTGTATTTTATATCTACTAATCAACTAAACCCTTTTGGAAAAAGCTCTTTTCAGCCACTCATAAGTTAGTCGTGCTTCGAGAGGCTGCAAGTTTTCAAAACATATGGCCATGCAAATAGATGATTTAATTCCCGCTCTACAACTGTCTTCCACAAAGCAACTTAACCCACTCGAATTTCCGCTCCTGTTTTTTTGCTCCTCTAATTGTCTTTTAGTAGCCCTTTCAAATATGTGAACCTCCGAAACGTTAAAGCATAGTAATGATAAGGTGAATTCATTCCCATCTAATTCCAGAAAACGTTTGCCTTTTCCCAACTTATTACTAATGTGATTTGAAGGAGTTCACAGTAAAGATGCTTCATTCTTTATAAAGAAAAGTCAGCTGAGGGTCCTTCACTCGGAATAGACCATCATTCTTGAGCCCCTCGCTCTGATCGGCTCAGATATGGGAATCATTTCGAGACCACAAACGGTTGTCCAAAATTGAGGCACTAGTTATACAAGTTCAATCATTGTTAGCAAAACTTTTGATTCAAGTCGACTTCTTTTTTTGCAACACTAAGCTTGTATTCAAGTGTGGGTCTAATGTCACGCCAATAAATACTTTTTGTTTTAGGAGTACCAAGTCAGCAGCAGAAATGTAAAACACTGTAAATAATGAATAAGGAAAGAGAAGACTGAGACCCCCTGAAAGCAAGGGTTGTCATGCTTTTATGAAGCTGTTCAGTCATTTTGAGGATAATGTCCCTCAATGCCGCCACATATGGACGATTTCAACTTAGTTGTATATAAAAGGCTATTATCAGCAATGAATTACAACGTTTCAGGCATAAGCCTAACCCAGGAATCAGATATATGGTTTATGATGGGAGAGACGTTACTCTCAATTTTAGATTCAAAGCAAAAACCTTTGACATAAAAGACTGTTCCAGTCCTGAAAGTCATCATTTGTTTTAAACAGAGCATCAATACTGATCAATCAATCTTCATCTAATTTCTGTCCGACAATTTGACCCATAAGATCCTCCATTACCTGGTTTCAAGAGCCGTTTTGAGGCAATTTTGACGGTTGTTCCAGATAAGCCACTTGCCCAAGAAGAAGAATTAATGTCGATTCTCAATATCACAAAAATGAAGGATAATTTTCTTTTTCTTGCATAATTTCAAATTGACTTAAAACCTTATACAGCTAAATCTAAAACCCTCAAAAAAAGCAGATTTTTGAAAATTTATATTAGAACCGTCCAAAGAACGTTTAGTTGAGTGATCACTGAAAATTTCACAAAAATAAATGAAGCTTCTAAGAAGCTATTTTAAATCAGTCTCAACAAAGTCTCGACAGTCTCGACAAAATATATAGCGTTCTTTGTTGTATGTGTTGTCTTCAGAATTCAAGTGAATGCGTAACTAAGTGTGCTCATGATGATAGTAAAACACATTTTCAAGGAATACACTTTTAGTGTGTTTTAAGTGACATCATATCGGATTTTGAGCTATCATTAGACTATGCAAGAAAAATAAGCATAACATATCAGTTTGTGATATTGAGAATCGACATTAATTCTTTGTGAATTCAAAATAATATGTAACCGGAGCATTTTGGGGTTAAAAGCGATGAAATTTGGACCACTAAATCCCATGTAGATAAGAAGAAGTGTAATAGATGATATTATAGCTTATATTATATTCAAGAGCTAACTTAGTGTGGTCCTAATTCACATTGAATAGGTTTTTAATTTTTTGATTTTATATTGTATTTAGGTATGTAAGTTTTTATGTAGGCTAGAATTCCATAAAGCAGTAACATCAAAGTTGTTCCTTGTGAGTTTTTGAGGTAGAAAAATGCCAAGATGTGTTTGCAAATTTCCGTCAAAACTTTAAAGGGTACTTTTACAATTGTGTTCCGGTATATTCAGCCGCCACTTTTTCGGTTTACTTCCAATTGAAATTTTCCGCCGCAACCAATTGTTCTGTTTTGCCACTTTTGGGTTATTTGAAGGTGAATTCCGCCACCTGGGAACCCTACTCATGAGGACTTATCCTCAGGGCGCATCTTTTGTTTTAAAGCATTTTCAGCTTAAACCAGCGCTCTGAATTAAAAGAGCAATTGACCATATTTTCTCTACAGCCCTCACCATTTGGCTCCCCGATTCCCGCCACATCCGCTCTGAAGTCTGCCGATGCCACCTTTACTAAGTTCCTCAAACGATACCTGTGCGCGCCCTAACATCCAACAATGCATGGACGAATTTCTATGCGAAACCGAGCCCCTCACTATCAGGCATGCAAGGCTAGTGTCCAACAGTGTTGGGAACCTGACCTTTCCGGAGGCGATGTCTGGACACAAGTTATTTTTTTCTGGTCAAGGACTTACGAACACCTTATTCCCTTGCCCCGACATCCCTTTGGAGTATTGGCGGTCACGCACCTTTGTTCGGCTCCCGGCCAAATGCCATCAACAACGGGAGCTCAAGCAGACTCTGTTTAATCTGTCCCATCCTCTTCTTTGCAATATCCAGAATTTCATCATTTACCTCTACCCACCAGTTTAATGTACGTGTACTATCTGCAATTCCCTTCTTCACTTTTTTCATGCGCACTGAACCAATCCTAATCAAATTCATTGTGATATCGCTTTCTAATCAACTATTTCATCAGCCTTGACTGACCAATTCATACTTTTATCCTTGAATCTCTTTTTGTATAAGATATTTATGCATACAGTTGTATACATTTAACAATCTGACATGACCAAGAGTCTCAAGTAAAGTATTTGGTTTCAATGTTATGTTGACAAAAGGTGATGATGCAGACCAAGAGACCGAAAATTAGAGTTTTATTTAGAGCTTACTGCATAACTTTGACCAGTTCCCTAAGCGTAGTTTTGGGCTCAAAATTGGCCAATTCATCCAAGATCTTGTGGTCGTAGAAAGTGCTTCTTTTGAATAAATTGAATGGTTTAGGAGATAACAAATTTTTGCTTTCCTTCGCATTTCAAATCTCTAGTCCGTGATTAGCCTTGCTGCTGCCTGAGTCAAAGTCTTGTGAGCTGACAGTAGTTCTGGGAAGATATTGCTCTTTTGTTAGGCCTCAAATATTAATTTGCAATATCTGGAAGACCATTATTCGTAAGTTCATGGCACCTCGTTCTCATGACGGCATAAACTCGTTCTGGGCCAAAGTCATTGACTGGGTTCTCATAACAGATGGGATCGAGTGGTCATGAGGTGATGGGGTTTAAAATGTTCATTCAAAACAGACCGATCTTCATTGGGCGGGTGGTCATGGATCCCACAGAATCGCCAAGAGAGATGAAACCATGATATCCAGTTGACTCAATGAGGATATTCCTGGTGAGTGGCGTTCTCTACTATTCCAACAATGCTTTCATGTCTTTGGATAGCCCGCTCATTATTCCAGCTGCTCTGTTGATGTCGTCAACTTGAAGTTCCTTTGACCTGGATCTCAAGGCTCTTCCAGTCCAATGGTCTTCTTGGTCAATCCGAGGGCAAAATCCCCCCGAGTGGTTATGAGGTGATGGGTTTAAAATGTTCATTCAAACAGACCGATCTTCATTGGGCGGCTGGTCATGGATCCCACAGCATCGCCAAGAGAGATGAAACATGATATCCGGTTGATATAAGGTAGTACATGCCCCCTATCCGTCTGCAAAACTTCGTGGAAAAATTGATAAAACTGTCCCCGCTTTTGCTCAAACTACAGAAAACGGCATTTTGGCAAGAGAATTTCCTTCACACCCTCCGTCTATAGTGATCTTATTACAATGTGTTCCATTTTTCAATCTTTCCAGTTATAGAGGGGGTTTTTTTGGCAATTTTGTGAAGATGAATTGTCGAAGGGGCTCCCCAGAATAAAAGAGGAGAAAATAGAGGGCCCGTGAGACGTGTAAATCAAAGTAGTAAGAAATATCTGAACAAGCCAGAGTCTGCCAAGTCAGTAGGGAAACACGTATGCGGTACACACATGTCAGATCGGAGGAAGATATTTCTTTTCAACGCAATCTCCACAATAATAATAAACAATCCCTTTTTGCAGACTTCCCTACTACTACTATTACAACTAAGAATTCAATCGCCGTCATTTTTTTGATTGGTTTTCTCACGGGGTTTTCTAACGCTACAGGGAATGTAATCCCCAGTACTATTAAAATGAAAGGTTATAATTCGTCTATTTATTACCTTTCAATTTTTATATGATATTTGGTACCAACGAATTTGAGTTGGCAGACCGACTAGTCCTTGAATGTAGGGTTGATGGGTGGTACTGGAAATATTGTTTAAGTCTGACTTAAAAGATGCAACTGGATCACCAAGGCCTACATATTCCCTACAATATTAGAGGAAAGCAAACTAAACAATGAACGAGCCCGAGAATGAAGAGAAGTGGACTTCATTGTTCGAACTAGCCAGGATTCTCGAGGCTTGAAGGTGCTTTCAAATCGCATATTACTCTTAGTAACCCAAGAGTAGATTCTTTCTAAGTCCTTTGCCAGGCTATTAAGTGAATCTTGGCCATTCATTCCTAACTAACTTCGAGTCGTAAGTACATATTAAAAGAGAGACTGGCAGTAGCAACAAACTTTTGAAGCGGGGCAAAGAGTATCAAATAAAAGGTGGGTTCCTTGACCTTAACAATTTTGCTTCCCATCCGGAATGAGGCTTCTTATACAATTGAGAACCTTGCCTCGGATCCCAATGTCATGAAGTCTATTCAACAAAAAGACCATGATCTACCTTGTCAAAGGCCTTGGCAAAGTCGAGATAACTACATCAACTGATTCATGGCTTTCTAGTCCCTCAATGACTGCTCTAAATGCTCAATCAGTTGGGTAACCGTGCTAAAATGTGCTCAGAACCATGCTGGCTGGAGGAAGGACTTCATTAACTTCAAGAAATTCAACAAGTTTGAACTTCATGATCTTCTCAAACACTTTCGCAATATTTGAAGTCAGAGAATTGGCCTATAGTTACTGGGGACCGACTTATCTCCCCTTTGAAAATTGGAAAAACATGAGCTA
>NC_081451.1:980975-1006725 GCF_007210705.1 Tigriopus californicus
CGACGATGAGCTGAGCGTCCCTGGGGCAAATCTTGAACCTTCAACGTTGTTCCAAACGACTTATTCACAAATGAAACGCATTTTTGCAAAACGTTGCGCGCCTGAGGAATAGTTGTATGACTTACTAAGTTACTCCTCAGGCGACCTTGAACAAATTCTTTTCTTAAGCAAGTAAGTTTGCCACAAAAATGTTTCAAAACTCGAATTCACACTCTCAAAGTCAATATGTATCTGGCTGGATGAATGAAGAAATGAGAACACTGAACGCTTACCCGTCCGCCCGCAATAAGTCTGATGTACGGCTGTCCAGGGATCCGATCGTCGTAGTACGCGCCATGAAGGAGCACGGTTTGATTAGTGGTGTTCAAGCTTTGATATTGAGTGTTTCTCAATCGAATGTCGTATATTCTTGGGAACTTTCCGCAAACGCTTTGACCCCTCCAAAATTTGGACGTATCTCGGTCCAAAAGCAATCGAATGGGCAAGTTGCGATAGAGTTTGATCTCTTTCTCCATGTAGATGTCGTGCAAGGACTTGTTGGCCAATGGCTTCATCATTGCTTGACGTGTTGAGCTTGCGGTGCCTTTTACGAAAAAAAGTCCTTTAAATGCACTCAATTTGAACCCATTTGGATGTTTGACTTACCAAGCACAAAAGAAAAATAAATTTGGAGGAAGGGCAAAGGTGTAAAACAACAAGGAAGATGAGACAAAATGCGCATTTAAAACGAAGAAGAAGCAACAAAGCAGAATCCACTCTTCAAAGCATTAACAAATTGGAAAATTACAACTTAAAAGCCACATTTTGTTGAAATCCGTAAACAAAATTGACTTGATTTTATATCAAATGTGGCAAAAAGATTGCTACCAAAATTGATTTGCTTTTTCATGATATCGTACATTATATATGTATATATTACATGATATGTAGCATTAAAAAGTAATGGAACTTTATTTTTCAAACAGATATGTTAAATAGGGTGTAGGACACGTGAAATAGGTCACTAATAATCACCATCACCAGATTTGGGTCCTTTAAATAGCGGCTGCCTGATTGATTAGTTATAAGTAGGAGTCGTAAGAATAGTTGATGATTTTGGTCAAAACAGTTGCTTTTAAGTTATGAAAACCATCAAAAATAAGTCCCGAAACGTAATAAGTTATAAAAAGTTGAAAAAAAATTGATTTGCTTGGTTATTCATGTAATATGGGGTTTAAGTTGCTTGATTATTGTTTTTCACGATCTTCTTGCTCAGAAATAAAATATTGCCTTTGCTTCAGCGTAAGATTGAAATTTACTGTGGGCACATAGCATCGAGGTGAAAATCACATTTTGATGCATCTTGAATTCATGGTCGAGGACAAAGCAGATGAGTTGTCTCTAAATTCGATACCATTATTGTTTGAGAATCTAAGGCAATTTTCTATTTTGCTTTGAATTTTCGCGGGCTTTTCTAACCACTACCAGGGAATGCAATCCCCAGTACCATTCAACGGCAAGTTTATATTGCGTCCATGTTCATTTTGATGTGAAGTAGTTCATCCCTCTTTTGCTCTGTTGTCTTGTATCTCAGGACAAGATTGCATAGCCTTTTAGTTTTTTCTTCTTTTTCTTGGTCCTTTGAATTTTCAGCTCATTGATAGTTCCTCCTGCATCCATGATCGAATGTATTTTTGGAAAAGTCAGCAAAGAGGCTAGACAATGTTTGAACTTTGGCTTAAGTGGAAGGATCCTTCCATAGTCAATAAGCTGTTTATCATAGAGGCTTTAGTTGCTTGGTCAATGAAACCAGGGTGCTGCTTGAACAACAGGCTCACCCAGTAGTTGAGAAATCGACTGATTTGATCAATGTAGAGGTTGAAGAGGTATCTCCACCTATAAACTGAACAGGCTAACATTAGTTGAAGAAACAGTCTGTCCTGTTTACTGAAGCAGCCTTGTCCTGAAGAAGAAAAAGGTTGTCATTGACCACCCTAAATGGTGTCAAAACTTCTCAAGTTCGGCCTGAGAAGTACAATAGAAGAAGGGATGTTCAAAGGTAGATTGTCCTTTTTTTCACCGTACATGTGCCGTCAGTCCATGAGACTTTAGACGTGCTTTAATGTATGGTGTACTCTGTCCACGTAGAGGGACCCAAAGAAAGGCGAAAAATAGTAAAGCTCAGTTTCGTAGTTTTATAGCTGACCCTATTCTTAAACCTAATCCCACCCCCAAGGCCTTCCTTAACCATTTAACTTCCTCCGTTCCTCTCCTCTTACCCCCAACCCTCTCTCCTAATTCCCTCCTCTTCCTTCAAATACCCAATCCACCCCTATTCCTATAAACACTTTCCTCCCATATATTTCTTGCCCCCCCCCTATTCCCAAAATACGTACCTATTCAAATGTAGCTGCCCAACCCATTCCTCAAACCCAACCATCCCATTAGCTTATGCTTTGCCTCAGTAGAACGTAGCTTTGTTGATAAGAGGGATTTTTTACGGTTGGAGAGGATGGTCCAAGATCTTTGTAAACTTGGTCCGTCAAAAGGGAGACCCGTAAAGGGGCTATATTTGATGTTGCAATGTCTGATTTCAAAAAAGATAGCAGTTAAGATCTCAGAAGAAGTAACCGTTCAGAGAGAGATTTCATTCATCTCTATAACCGAAACCTGAGGCCGGTTCTTTGATCACGTCTAACTCATTTGATACATGAATTAATGCATGAACTAGTACACGACCACACTTTTGCGCTTCTAAATCAAGTCTAAATTTGGTCGCGACTAATTCATGCACTAATTCGCTGGCTAAACTAGGCGGCAAGAATTGACCCCCTAATTCGCCGCTAAACTGAAAATGATAGAGCCATGGCAAATTCTCTTGTCTTTTACTTTTCAATTTTCACTGAAATATTTCAATTATATCGAAAGAAAAAATACCAAATGGCATATTTTTATTTATTGATGTTGCAGATACATACAGTTTTTGAAGATTCTGCTTTTTCTTATATTTTGATGGTTTTGATCCTTAGGTTTGATCTCAAATATTGTCTTTGCTCTAAATGTAAAATGACACTTAAAACACATTTAATGGCACATCAGACTAAAAGTGCCGAAAAGCAAAATCATTAGGTACATTAGATGCACCTTCAGTAGAAATTTTATGGACATATGTAAACCAGCTCCTTACCAATAGCAAGTTGATAGTTCTTGTTTTTGTCATATTTGCCACTAAATTCGCTGAAACCACTTGCTACAAATGAGTTAATTTATAAAAATGTTAATAAAATAAAATATATAAAAAAGGGAGATTGGTGTAGCGCAGTTGCTTAACGCGCGGTCGAGTTATACTCGGGTTCATGGGTTCTGGTGAGATTGCATGCTCATGCTCACACCTATCAATCTAGTCAATGTGTATATAAACCAGATCTTGTCAAATTAATAAAATAGTCATCTCAATACGCTACCAATGAGAACATGACAAGTTCGATCCCGGTCTCTCCACACCCCACCCACCCAATATACTCTAGTGGATCATCGCTTCGAACGGCGCTCCAGAACCAGAGTGCAGAACAAGACATTAATGAATATAAATGTAACAATCCAATGAGAATATATTCTCGCAATAAAAAAAATACATATCTATCTTATATACTCGGATGAATTATTTTTGTTACATTGCGATGCTGTAATAACTCGAAAAAAATTGGGTGATTTAAAACATTTTTTTATGACAATTGTGCTGCTCATTGCATTTTCATGAAAATCAATGGCACTTAGGCAACGCTAATGATCAAATATCTACCAATCTTTCAGTCACACTTCAAGTTGAAAAAACCTTACCGCTTAATAGAATACCGCAATTCTTTTAGCAAACAATAATGTAAAAGTTTTAGAAGGAATTTCAATTTTTCCAAAATATGTTTTTTCTAATGTAATTTAAATGACATGATATATCATACTGAAAAATATAACATATTCTAAAGGAAAAATATGGCTCGTATGAGAATGTGAGGTCGCAGAGGTTAGTAATGTGTGATTATATGATTGTACTAGGTACCATCATTGCCTAGTTTTGACAAAAACTGGAACATTCAACTTGCAATAGCTAAATATCCAGTTTATATGCATCCATGAAATTTCTCATGAACGTGCAACTAATGTATCTAATGGCTTTTCTTTTCTGCACTTGTAGTCTAATGTGCCATTAAGTGCGTTTAAGAGTCATTTTTACACATTTTTGATCAACAACTGACTATTTTTCAAAACAGAAAAATTAATATCCTTGATTTACTGATATCAAAAACCATCTGTCTTGAGAGCATGGTTGAAAGTTACCTAACATCATTCTAAACACCGTGCTTGGGATCTGACTTATTGAAGTCATTCAAGACAAGCATTTGGAGGGAATTTTAGAGCCATGCTGGCTTTCAACTAGAAATCTAGGCATATCTCTCACAGAACCGTTAGAGGCCACCAGGCCGAGCATCATCACTGATGCTGGGTGCTTTGTATATATGCGGGCCTTGTCTTCAACAGGGTCACCAGGGAAAACGACGACACGGTCATTCTGCCTGTTGAAGACAGGATCAATTGTGAACGTCTTCTCATCACTGAAAATGACAATTCGGCCCCCATTGGACTTCAGACTGTTGAGAAGTTGGGTGACCTCTTCAGCCTTGCATCACGCTGTATTTGGGAGAGAAGAGGCCTCTTTATCATCCTAAGACTTTTCCAGCCCATGTTCTTGACTTGCTTGAGATGGTGGATCTGTGGACGCCGAGATCGTTGGCAATGGCGCTGAATGAGGTTTGGGGTTTGTGGGCAGCATTCTTGATGTCAATTGGTTTGTTTTTCGTGTTCGACCACTCCTTGGTCTATCTTTGAGACTTTCACCACGTTTCATGCGGTCTGCGATGTTGAAGACAGTCCTCAAGCTCACGTTAAGCCTCTAGGCAATCACAGCTTTTGACAAATCCGCGTCAAGAAGTGCCGCAACCGCAACTCTTGTGGCTTCTATCTCTGCTATTATCTCTCTCTTTATGGAAACTTGCTCTGATCCAAGATGCAACGCATCAAGTTCGAGAGAAAAGGAGCAAGAACCAGTGAGCATCTCATCAGAAACTGAGATGTCACACCATCAGGACCAGGAGAACTTGAAAGCCTCAAGTCCTTGATGGCCGCTAAAGCATCTTGACCTGTAATTATGACATCTTCAAATTGCTCAATTTGACCAACATCATCGATCTCAACGGGCTCATCCTTAGAGCAATGAGCTGCTGCTCCTAAATTCTGTGGAGCTGAAAACACACTACAGAACTGATCTCCAAGCACGTTAGCCATTACCTCTATATTGTCTAGGCTTTCCCCATCGACCCCAAAGGGGCCAACAGGGTGTTTCATTTTCCTTTTGCACAAGAGAAAAATATTTTTTGTGTTTGATCTGGCCTTATTCTCAATATGGGCCTTCATCTCCCTTGAATTAAATCCAACTTTCTTTGAAGGCTAGCCACGTAAATTCAATTTTCTGCTGAGCCTTTTGGTAATTTGCTACTCTTTTTGAACAAAACTTTCCAACAGTTTGGAATTTTTGTTCCTTTCCCACCTTTCCGAACACATTTAGAGATTTATTCTATATTGAAGCAAACTTCCTCAAAAACTGAAACAAATTTAGCAATGGGTGCATCCTTCGACGATAGCTGTTTCAGTGTTGAAATCAGCTCTAGTTCTTCTAACGCTTCTATTAGAGCTATTTCTTTTGAAAAAAATATTTTTCAAAATTGGCAAAACAGTTTTTTTCGCATTTTCGAAAATCTTTCTGCACCTAAAAACCGAAAAACCGAAAAGTTGATGTGGCACATTTCAAATTTTCCGCCTTTTTTAACTGCCTCAAGGACTCCCTAGAGTGCATAATGAGTAAATGTCATGCTAAACATTATGAACTTCAGTGCCCAATCATGGTATGCTCAGAGAGAACCCAGCATATATGCGATTTCAGTTCAAGGATCTATGATAGTTGAGTGATTAAAGGAACAGGGCTCGAGTCTTGCCTTTGGAAGTCAAGCCTGCTTGGGACAAAAAAGTGGTGCAGTGGTTTACTTAGATGTGAGAGTTCGCCAGTTTGATTCTCTTCCCCAACCTTTCTTGTGGAGACTTTTAGACGCTAACGACGCCCACAGATGGAGAACTTAACTGATAAGAACATGGCACTGCCCATTGGAAATAGTATAAGGACGTTAATGATGGCTGGCTTCGCTGGCCGGGTAATACTCAACCCGCCGACCCCCAGTAGGCAATAACATTTTCAATTACTCTGATCCATTTTTCGTTTCGTTTTCGTTTCTCGGTTTTTCGGTTATGTATTTTTCCGAAAAAAGTTACTTTCTATAACTTGGGGCCAGCTTTCGCCTTTGAACTTGAAAGGCCGGCTTTTGAATAATGGTTGGCCCTCTCCCAAGAACGTGATGATCTGACTTGCTATTGCCGGGATAGATGATGATCTGATAGACTACTACTGTAAGTGTCACATGGGCATACTGGACCAGATCAGGCTCAGTAGAAAAGGTCTAGAGATGCGGATATTCATATATACTTAATATTCATTACACGCCTGTCATCCAGCTCTGTACAACTACACTGGAAGTCAATACTACGATTTGATTCCATCGCGAGCTCCTGGCCTATTCTGTGTCAACGAAAGCGCCTCGAGTGGTTTCCTGAAACTTGTTCGCTCTCTCCGAGTCTTCAAAGAACGAACCGTCGACAGCACTTTTCTAATGCCATGTAAAAAGGAGAAGTAACGCGATGTAAAAGCACAAGAAACATCTATTACTTCTTAAAATATCACACGGAACAAAGGGTGGAGACTGGGAACGTGCTAGACTAGTATTGAGGTTGCGAGGATAGTCGGCGAATAATTCCAAAGAGTAATATCAAACATCTCTTCAGTTAGTTGAATACTGCAGATCTGCTAACTAACCATATTTGACTCGGCCTTATTCCCACTATACCAATGTTCAAACAATTTTTTTTACATTACTACTTAAGCAATCAAGTGAATGAGAATGCAATGCCTGCTCGGGGATCCCTGAGACCGGCATTTAAGCCAGACAGCAAAATACCAGTCAGTGAATGAGCGCTTGCTTCCCAAGGCTTGTCCGTACTCAGAATCACGCACAGAAGCGCTCACCGATACTCGTACACTTGTGTGTGCTGTTCCTCCCTTCGTGTTTCGTTTTCCAAAAGCTTCCCGTCGAGATTTTGCCGGCAAATTCTGGACAAGACAAATCAATCCGATTTGTCAAATTGTCAAACGCTAAATAGTGTCGAAATGCTGATCTCCGGAATCGGGTTTTGAACCCATGAAACATCTGGCTCCTTGGTTATATATTGTCAAATATTAATAATGATAACACAACTATTTAACAATGGCATCATTTAACATTGAACCAAGTTTTAGTTGTTGTCGCTTTTGTGTACGTAACCCTTTTAAATCGAGTAAAGAAGCTCTAAGAAGAGATCCTTCTAGCAAAAAATGTGTCACACCGATCTGAAATACATAACTGACGTGAAAGAGAGACAAGATTTTGCTGTGTAGATAAAAACTGCAAAATTGAATGCTTTTATAAGTGACAAGCTAGAGTACGTTCAAGTATAATGAATTGTATGAGCCACATGAATAAGAAATTTTTAGGATCCAACTAAAAACTCTCTAGGAATTCATCCCAAACAGCGACATTAAGACTCTGCTGCCGCGTTTTTTTAAGTATGAATGTCAGCACATACATATTTGCAATGTTGAATTTGATAGTTTTTGGAAAATACTTGTTTGATCATGATTGTGACGAGCATGTCTGCAGGCCTAGTGGTGTTGCATGAGGCTGCCGTCGAGGGAGCTCAATCATCCTAGGCTGTGCACATAGCATATAGGTAGGTAGGTCTATCCACATCATACCTATTTTGCGGACGTCGAGTAAAGCGTGCTCTGAACTCTGAGCTACACCATAGGTCGGGACCGAGCTTCTCGCCTTGTCGAACCCCACCGTGTCCCACATCCACACATCTAAAAGGTGAATTGAGCCAGCTCTCTTCTTGTTCTTCCTCATTCAACGTGGTGGTGGTAGTGGTCGTGGTGTGTGTACCTGGGGCTCCACAGTTCAACTCATGAGCTCACATACCTCATATGAATGTGTGAGTGTGTACCACTAAAACCA
This sequence comes from Tigriopus californicus, assembly GCF_007210705.1. Taxonomy (NCBI): domain Eukaryota; kingdom Metazoa; phylum Arthropoda; class Copepoda; order Harpacticoida; family Harpacticidae; genus Tigriopus; species Tigriopus californicus. The sequence goes on from NC_081451.1 coordinate 989,165, forward strand.
CTATAACCAAAACCAACCCAGGAGTAGAGTCGTATGCTTCTCTGGGAGTGAGGGAGGTGGAGAGAGTGAGAGAAACCAGCTTTTACGAAGTGAAACACAAAACCCGGAAATCAGATTGGTGCGGAGATACACATATATTTCCATTGTTGTGAATTGTGATGTGTTGTGTGTGGTGATCTGAACGAAGACTTTAAAAAGTTTCCATCAACGAAACTTCGCATCGGCCTCTTTCCGGTAATTTTCCACTAACGACTTATTTCATTCGAAGTTCAAGGATGCACAAGGGGCTTTAGGAGTGAGGAAGTGCTCTCATTGAGTTTTAAGTGAGGGATTTATCCCAACTCTAATAGCTGATTTCGACTTGAATTTTGTTGTGTCATCATTTTAGGATAAACCAAGAAAATGACCATCTACATGAACTCGCCGCATTATGACCAGTCATTTAATAGAAGGCTTCTAAAATGAGGCTCAGATGACCCATTATTATCAACAGATTGCCCACCATCAGAAAAAGGATGTCTATCTCTAGGAAAACGTGGATGATAAATATGTCAATCTCAAACATCTACTCACAATATCTTGTGTACTTCTTAAAATATTCCAGCTACTTTTTCAAACCCTGAATTCGGGAGGAAAGAAGAATGTTCTTTGAAATGGGGCGTGCATTTTTCAACATTTTAGCTCATCCTGACTCTAGGAGTGGAAATTGTACTAAAGTTTTAGACTCCAGCTATGATTCGTATATATTTAAAGTAAAGCCGTACTCCCATTAGTTAAGAATGTTCAATGGAATGGGCCTAAAGCCTCCAGCATTTGTACCGTTTGACATACTCTTTTGTAAAAAGGGCCACAATCATAAAATCTCCAAAAGAGCATTGTTCAAACGTGACACTGGCCAACCTTTATAAATGACCTCTCTTTACGTGCAAGACTCCTTGGCAAAAAATGGCATGATCACTATTTGCATCATCTTACGGTTACTTTATATTTGAGTGGCTTGACAAAATTAACAGGAATTTCGAAGGGTGCTGTTGGCTTGCTCTTGATTTGATCAAGACTTGACAAATGAGAATTGGATGTGGCCTGTGCGAAACTTTACGGCAAGTGACTTTTCTCACGACAACGAGATTTTCCTTCAACCATGAAAATGAACGACACTTGATGCCAGATAAAGACAAAGACGAGCTCCAAAGACACTCTTCACTTTGAGGAAACGAGATCTGCACTTCTGACACATAGATTTGCCCTTCAAAAGAGATCAACCAAGTACCATCGTGGACCGTTCATAATTTGGGAACCTCTTCAAATGAGACAAACTCCTTGGTCAACTATATTCAAAGGGTTGCAGCGATTCTCACTTGCTTAGTCATTCTGTGTTTCCTTTGTTGGGTACCAGATATGGCGTCCTCGAGAATTGATCAGATGGAAGAATTGATTGGTAAAATGATGCTCAATTAGAACACACATGAACTTTGGATTCATCTTGAAAAAACATCGGTGGGCATGATAATGTTGCAAAATTATCATCAAAATAATCGTCATGTGTAGCGTCCTTTAAGTCAGGCTTGGATATATTTTTTGATAAAAAATCCTGACCAACTATTCAAGGGCAAGGCAGATCCATCAACTCTTGGATAGATCAAATATGATAATAATACAGATAATAAAGTACAAATGATACCTTTTTTTCGTTTTGAATTGCTGGGGATCCCATTCCTAACAACGGTAAGGGAGACGGAAGAAAAAAAGATTGCTTTGATTATCCAAGTCAACTTTTGGATTTACTTCAAATGAACATTTTTCGGTTTTATTTATTTTACTGTTTGATCACCAGCATTAAAAAATATTTATTTTTGTGTCGCAATGTTCAGGGTTGTGTTTGTTAGAACTTAATTCATTTTTAAGAGAGGGGTAGGAATAATTTTGCCATTGACATCTAGTTGCTTAACTTCTCCCAAAATTGAAGGTGCTCTAGATACGATTGGGAAGTGAACATTTATCTTGGAAAATCATGCCTCAACAAGTATTCTTAAAGAAATGTTTAATCATCACAAAACATATGAGGTTGAAAGGAGTGAATTATTTATTCAATTGCATATTTGGCGAATATTTCAATCATATGTACAAAAATTGCATTGGTCGAGATAACTTGACAATATTTTTCGAGTGTAACCTCATAGTTTTCAAATATGGCAAGGTGCATTGATATCTAACTTTGCGATGAAAGATTTTCCTTTACGTTTTCAGACGGTTGGATATTCAAATAGAGAGCATTAATGAACTCCAAACATTCCAGCACTTTTCTTTGGTTAATTGAACAGACGCCATAAGGCGGGATTGAGCAATTTTTGAATCACTTTTGGGGGAAGAGAGATCGAGGAAACAAGATTGATCAATGACGTTCTGATTTGGTTCGTGAGCGACTTTGGAATTCAGAGGGGAAAAGATCACGTCAAAACGAGAAAAAGTCCCATTGATCTTTAGAAAAAAACAGTCATTTCCGGTTCATTGTGCGACATTGGCAATTCTTCTTATTCAAATGAAGACACACGCATAATGTACACTTTTTATTTATTTTTCAACCTCTCATCGAGCGGAGCAACACGTCCAAAATTGAGCCCATTCAGAAAATAAACCTTAAGCCAAGTTTGTCATGTGTTCAACGTCATCGACAATGAGCTTTGGACTCTATTAGAAAAATATCAACCATGACTGAAAAAATGATTAAGGGGCTTTACATCAGGTCCTGTCAAAAGTTAGAACTAGTAGTCTTTGAGCAGGAAATTGACTCTCAATGAAGACTTTAGGATGAAATTTATTAGGTTGCTATTGACGATTTTGAAAACCAGCAAGAAAAATAGAGGTTTTTTTTAAGACGCCGATGTTGATGCTAAAATGCCAACTTTTTTTGGCAACACTGACATTTCGACAATTGTCTCTGATGCTGCTCACAACTAGACCCCGAGCATTGCAAACTCACATTTTCAAACCCAATCGCAACGATTCGAAACGTGGAAAAACAAACAATCTAATATACTGCAGGGTGCTCAGAAACCGATGGGACTCGGGAAATATTGCGGTTTGCTTGCGGGAAAATTTGATTGATAAATCTGAAATCTGGTATCTTTATACCTCANGGGAAATATTGAGGTTTGCTTGCTGGAAAATTTGATTGATAAAGCTTAAATCTGGTATCTTTATACCTCAGAAGACAAATATCAATACAAAAGTATTCAAACTTTTTAAAATGTCAACAGCAGCATCAAATCGTGCTCACAGTTAGTGGCAATGTCGACGAAAGAACGCTTCTGAATTTGAAAACGATTTATACAGTAACCAATGTTCTATTTTGAGTGTCAGACATTTCTATATTTTTCATATTTCATAAACAAAGTTGCGCTTCAGAAAAAATACCAACAAGGGTTCGTTCCATATAAAATAAAATAACTAGAGTTTAGTGGTAAAATTTTAACAAGTGGTAATCAGGGTCGAAACAATTAATAGTCTAATTGATTATTAACAATTGTGCTAGTTGCGCAGTATCTTTGCATTTTAAGAAAAAGGCCTTCATTGATAAAGTTGAAGAATGTTTGCTCAAAATCAACTACATTTATCAAACTGTCTTCTTTCAAATTGTGACTTGAGACAAGTGATCGTTTTTTCTAACCGGAATATCAGCTATTTAGCTTGAAGAACTTCTGGTAGTGTTGCCAATTCAAACGAAAAATGGTACAGAAATGAAGACCCAAGATCAGGAACGAGTTTTAAAGTAGCCCTGGTTCCGACACCAAGAAAGGCAAGGTCACACTTTGCTATTCATTTGAGCGAATTTGATTCTGCTGTTTGTACCCTCTTTCGCTCGTGATGGGAGCCCTAACCGAAGTCCTTGAAACTAAAAGGCTGACATTCCTGTCCTTTTTTTTGGTTTGTTTTTTCACGGACTTTTCTAACCGCTACAGGGAATGTAATCCCCAGAACTATTAAAATAAAAAGTTATAATTCTCTATTTATTAACTTTCAATCTTTACATGATATTTGGTCCACCAACAAATTTGAATTGGCAGACCGAGCTAGTCCTTCGAAACAAATAATTACTTGATACCTTCATATAATAGCATTATGGCTCCAAAAAGGGACTGCATGGACTTTTTGGGTAAAATCGAAATCGTCTTGAAACTTCTTGCTCTTGCCTTGTCACATTGAAATCTACATTTAGAAAACCTTAATTGTTTACGGGCTTTCAACCAATGCTTTGAAATGAGTACCCAGCAAGACACGTCATGTTTAGTACAATATTTGGTCTCATAAAGAGTTTGAATTGGCCGTTTTAAGACATCCCTGAACGTAAGGTTGGTCAGGAATGGATTGCAGAAATCGATCAAGATTACGTTTAAAACTTAACGAAGATTCATCTCAATTGTTGAATCGTCAGAGAGCTTCGGCCAAAAGATGATAGAGGACAGGGACTACGTCCTCTAATTTCATTACTCCAGTACTTATGTTTTAAAATAGAAACTTTCATTTTTATTCGTTAAAACAACCGTAAGCAATCGATTGTATAGCCAACCCTAGACTTCTTGCCGGAACCTGACCGATTTTGACTGGATTCTGCCCTTTCTGAGCCACCTAAAAACATGACTGGCTTTTTGCTAATCTAAACTGGACTCTCAGGTTTGCCAATTCTGTTCAACTTGTAGAATCTCAAGTCCAGCCTGTCTCCTTCAATGACCCAGAAAACATTGCTCCTCTTCCAAATCCAGTCTTTTGTTTAGTACTGGAATTTACGATTAAAATGCAAAGAAAGATGCACTTCCAGGAAATTTTCAGTCAATTCTCCTCTTTCATTTGGGAGGATTTGAGTTCAAATTTTCAATTGGCGCTTGTGTTTGGCACCTTCCTCGCTTTGAAATGCTTGGATTTGATGGATGGACGGTCTTTGAGCCTGTTTGGGTGTGAATGTGAACTTTTACATTCCTCCTTTCCGTTCAGCATTGAATTTTGGGCAGTGCTATTTCACCTCATTTGGTTTGTTACCTGGACATACTTGTTGGTAGAGGGTCCCTCAAAATGTTGTGGGTAACCAGCCTACACAAAAAATGTGGAGAATTTGCATTTGGAATGTGTTTTTACAGTTTTATAGGTACGTCTTGGCAAATACTTTCTTGATTTCGCAACCAAGTCGCATTGTTAGTCATCATCAGAGGGCAAAAAATAACGTGATTGTGGTAAGTTTTGGGGGCATGTCCATGGAAGGTATGAACATGTAGAAGGTTTAAACTTCACATGACACTATTTTGACCACGGTAAATATTTTCTAGCAATGGGAATTAAAGAAATTGAGTTGCAATGCCCACCAGCAAACAAGCCAAATCATTCAAATAAAGTCCAATAAAAGTAATCATTAACTAAATCTTTTCTTCTATACGATTCCTTTTAAAACTGTTTTTGACACATAAAGCGGAAATTAGTTTTGCCCTTACAAAAGCAATTGAGAGTTACTCTAAATTAAGAATTCATATCTACCCCCAGATTTTTCATAGGCTTTTCAAATGTAAGAGACAGCTCGAATAACAATATCTTTACTTAATGAGCTTTTAAATTGTCTTTGTCAACCAGAGTTTAAGCCCAATTTCATTCGTGAACTTCAACTCAATCTATCAATTCGTTGACTTTGCAAGACCCACTTCAGCAACGTCTTTATGATGGGAAAAAACGATCTAAAGCCTCTTGGCCAAACGAAGAAGAGTTTTGAAATCGTGGCCAATTTCATTAGTCCTCGTCTCTCAGAGGATTTTTGGTGCCTTGAGCTAGGAAAGTTCTCAAAGTCAGTGTGAAATCTTCAAGTGCCTTTAAACTCGAAGTCATTTAACACCCGGTCTGAATGAAATAAGTAGATGATGGCCCGACGTTCCTCCTCAGTAAGTGAGGGATAAACTCATCAGGAAGAAAATAGGTATCATTCAAATCCTCTGGCACATTGAGGAGAAATGAGAAGAAACATACCCCACCATATTGTTTGAGAAGCTTTTGTTTTGATCCCCAACGAACAAAACGTGGCGGCTCCTGTACTTTTCTGTGCTTTGAAGCGGAATAGAGGACAAGCCCTCTAAAGCGGAGGTGTTCTCCAAGGGTGACAAATTGCACCCACGTCCTTACGTTTCTTTTGCGAACTTCAATGTTACAAGTGCAACTTCATGTATTGTGCGATTGATTATTCTTCTTGTGTGGGAAATCCGATACCGAAGCTTTTATTCGTAGATTTGAAGAAAAAAAAACAGTGACTTGATAACCACTGAAAACTCGGTAGAAATGTTATCTGGAGTAATTCAACTTACGGAGGATGATTTAAAATTGACTGATTTCATTTTAAGAAACTGCATTCCTGAGTCAAGCACTCATTTCAGAAATATGAACTCTTAATTCAAGGCTTGAGGCTTTTTGTACTTTAACAAAATCAATTTGAACACTCATACATAATGCATCTTGAGTGTCTTTTAGAGCTTTGAAGTACTTTCCATTGAACGCGTCATTTTTCATCTTTGATACAAGTTAACCATTTCAATGCCATCTTGTAATTTGTGATTGGCCAAACTAACTAAACTTGTTCATTCATTGTTGAGGAATCTTTCTGGTTAAGCGGTGCTCTTTTGTCGCTGCCATTGAAATCTACTCGCATTTTTGGCAAGGAAGCACGAAGTCTTCATGGGAATCTTTGCCTCGGTCTCCTTATCCGAAAATTGAGCACTTTCACTTTCCTATCCCACAACCACCCTTTGAACGAAGACTGAAAAATCCTATATCAATTAACCACCTCAAAAAGTCCTGCCACATTTTGCAGATCCTATCAACACGTTGAGGCACCTTTTGGGGTTTGGGTTTTATCTTAGAATCATCGTGGCCAATTAACAATTAAAGCCAGAACTCTAGGTGCTTTAGATAATATGGTGAACAAATGAACTGGATTAGGGCGTTCTTGAGAAAGCTTTTTTTCAAACATTTGAAGATCCATACCGATATTCAACTTTGACAAAAATGTGGCCAATCTCAGAGCACTTAATGCATTTCAAGAAAGTCAATGGAAATCGTGCGATAAAGCGAGTTCAAGGAGATCCTGCTTCTTTTTCCTCGTTTCTCATCTGATCACAAAGTAAACTGTCTGACCCTGAGATCGACAGGATGCTTTCAGAGCTTGTACTTGAATTTGCCCTTTTAAAGTTGGCGATTGAATGGGATTAGTCGACGTTGTTGTTGTTGTTGTTGTCATTATCATTGTCAGGAAGTGATTGAAAAAAGAGCATTCGTCATCTGGGTCTGATCATTCTCTAATGTGCCGATGATGCCTCTGCCTAAGGCGTCACACATTCTCATGTCTGGATATGTCTTTTTTATCAATAACATGGTATCCAGTCCAAAAATACGCCCTTTATGAGATGCATGACCTTGTGCCTCAACCATCCATTGTTAAATCACCATCAGGCCATGACATTTGGCATTCTGAGCGAGAAGTATCGCTCCCGAACTCGCTGAATAGTGCCCTCTACTCCTCCCTCTCTTATCATTCCAGACTGACATGCTGTAACCGCCTTAAAAGTGTTCAAAATGGCGAATATATGGGGCCTGAGGATGGTGCTTCATGGGGTGATGATGCTCGCTTTGGCATCGCTGAACCATGGACAAGAGGCAGATCCATGCACAGTGCAAACAGGAGACAGTCAAGTGATTCTGAATCTGGTCGAGTCCCAAGGCGATCAAGTGGACCAACTTACCAGCCCTGTGGAACTCCCTATCACTGGTAAATGGAGATTTTTCGACACATGGTTTATTCAGGATTTTTATCTTTTTTTTGTAAAATCTTGATGTCATTTTTTACGTTAGTGTCAAAATTATGTATTGTAGTTAGTGAAAAAAGGATGCCAGTTTTGGGTGAAATATTTTTTATAGTTCAGAAAAATACGAAACAAGTTGAGCAAATGCAAAAAACAAGATTGAAAATGTCAAGAGTTATATAAACACAAGAAATATTGCTTCTTTTCCTACCTTTACTGCGTATTTTTGTGGTTGCAAAATGCTAGGCACACAACTAATCGATCTACTGGGTTTATTATTGAGTTTCTGCATTTCAATAACACAAACGTAGATATTTTTGTAATGTTTGACATTAAGACACCTTTTTTGATCTATACGGATGTGATGTTATTAAATTGGTTCTCGTATGTAGCCTACTGCTCCTACCAAAAGCGCTTTTGCTCGCTAAATGGTTTTGATTTTTGGTTGGATCAAGCCTATAATGGCAAGTAAGGCTTGCTCAACTGCAAGTCTCTTTTCACTGACTTCTCCATACCGAATAAAGGGAGTTGAATTTTATATAATTGCAAAAAAAAACAAAAAAAAACAGTGTGGGGGTTTTAATGCTTATGTTAACTACAAAAAAAGCCTTCATAAGGAAAAAAGCTATGAGGGAAACGGCTGAGGGCCCAAACGACCAAATGGCTAAAAGTGCTGAAAAAGAGCCGAAAAAGTTGGCATAGGGCAAAAAGTCAAAAAAGTTTTTCTTCAAGGTTTAACTTTTCTTTTTGAGGTCTAGTATTCAGAGATTCAAATAGTCATCTTTAAGGTATAACATGCTTTTTGGATAGTTCACCCTTTTTGACACAAATGAGGAGGAAGAGGAGAGTAAAAACGCCATGTTAGACTATCTTTCCGCTCATTTTTATTACGATCTCCATCGACGAGGGATCATTGTAGGTAAGAGTAAAATAACGTTTTCATAAAAATAATTCTATCAGGTTCGCAACATGAAATCTTTAGGGAATTCGAACGTTTCGGCGTCTCCCTAGTTTTTTTCGTTTAAGGGATGAGTTCATCTTGCATGTTTTTGCATTTTTCAAGCAAGGAATGTAACTACATAAACATAGTGTGTGCAAGTGATCACATAGATGATTTAGAAAGTTACATTCTTCAATCTTTGCTTAATTCTAAACACATTTTCCGGTGCATGTAATTGCGGCACTGAGGAAATTTTGGCCATCTTGAAAGCAATTGAAGTACTAATTCAGATGACTATGTCTATTAGATGTTTAACACTGAAAAATGAGATATTATTCCGCTCTCTATAATAATATGTCGCTTCAATGATGATCTGGTATATTTTGGCCTAGGCGACTTAGATCAAATATACGTTTCAAACAATGAAATACGAGTAGCTTGACTGGCCGCACGGATGTACCTAAGATGATAGAAATTTCTAAAATACCATTCATGTTCTTTCCGTTTACAATTCCGAATTTGGAACACCAACCCCAAAACCATACTACTTAATCAGTTCAAGATATATCCATATGAAAAAAGCCGTAGTTAAACACTCGAACTAATAAGCATCTCAAAAGAAAAAAAAGAAGCGTTCTGCTAACTCTTCATTCACTATATATGAGATACAAAACCGAGTATCATAATCACTATCACTCGATTAAATTTCAAATTGCAGGTGTGCCAGGAACGGATATTGAGCTGGAGATCCTTCCTCCCGATCGACGCGAGGACCGACAGTTCTTCAAATTGAGCGGGAAACAAGTGCAACTCCTCGAGCCTCTGGATCGAGATCAATCGGATTTATCCTCGCTAATGTTTCAACTCACGTGCATCGATCTGCAAACCCGTCGCAGGAAAACCATTCCGGTCGTGGTTACCATTTCCGACATCAACGACAATCCGCCAGTATTCCAAGGCAATCCTTACGTCATCACGATCCCGGAGGTAAGACCAATTGGCAAATATCCGCTATTTAGAGCTAGAGCTCTTTGTTGCGATGTCGAAATGCATGATTCTCATTGAGGCCATGAGCTTGCAAAAGATATCTCCTAATGAGGGTTAATGAGGTTAATTGAGCCCTTTTTCGACGGCAGTTCATCTCAAGGGCGTCTATCAAATTTCCAATGGGATTCCCTCATGCCCACCAAAACAGAAAAAGGGGGGGGAGTTCTTTGCAATATCAATGATCATTTTGAAAAAGGTTCGTAAGACTATGTGCCTTGATGTTTCCAGAGCACTCCAATCAATTCAATCGTGTTTGCTGGTCTCAAAGCCACGGATCCTGATTCAAATGTCAATGGTCAAGTGGAATTCCACGTGGTTCCTGGAGATGGAACCCCTCAAGACGGCTTCGGCATTTTCGAGATTGACTTGCCCCATCAAGGATTGGTCAAATTGGCTAAAAAGCTCGACTACGAAGATGTCAAAACCTATTACCTCAACATTCAAGCATCAGTAAGCATTGAATTTAAGTCAATCTTAGAAACTAAACCCTTGGCTAACGTAATCCCTTTAAGGACCGAGCGGTGGACCCTGAAGGACGCTTTACCGCCAATACCGTTTTGACGATCAATATTCTGGACAGTGACGACCTCAACCCCAAGTTCTCAGAATCCACCTACACGGCTCGAGTTACAAGTGGGATTGTGGGCGGGCCCTTGCACGTTTCTCCGGAAAAGATCAGGGCGGAAGATCAAGATACGCTGAGAACGGCTGTGAAGTACAGCTTCGCCGATGGAAGCCCGGCCTCGTTCCATGATGTGTTCACCATTGATGAAGACACAGGGGTGGTGAAGCAAATTCAATCGGCCGATAAATCTACTGTGAAACTATTTGATATTGTTGTCAAGGTAAGACGGTGTCATAACGTCATCACAATTTCAATTTGTAGTGTTCAAATTTTTAGTCTGTGAATTAAGAACTCTTTTGGTCAGATCAGTACTTGTAGTAATAAGGTCAAATAATGATAAAAAACCGATCTCGAAAAACAGTTCAGCTGTGGAAAAAATAGTTATGACCATTACTTTTATTTCCACCTTCCGGTAGTTCAACACTTAATTTTCCATTTTTGTCCTTTTCTTATTTCGACCCCCCTCCCCCCCCGCAATTTTGGGCCTTTTTCATAAAACTTTCTTTCTTTTGGAACCATGCTTTTTCATTGTATTATCGCCAGATTAGGAGTTTTCGACAATTAGATTGGCCGTAACTCTTTTGCTTGATCAAGGAGAGAAAAAGGAAAAAAGGGAAATTCTGGGAATTTGTTCTCTTAATTCAAATTGAAACGAAACTTATAGCATTTCAAGGAACAAATGTTTGTTATGCATAGTTTCTTGATAGAGAAGATCAGAAAATATGCTTTATATCTATTACATATCAATGTTCCCCAAAACATCCAGTTGTTGGGCCTTTTCCCTGAAAAGATGAAGCTCATTTTAGCTCAGCCACTTTCCATTTGTTTCCTATATGAAAATGGTCAAAAACAATGAATGCAAAATGACTGCTCTAAGCCCCACAAAACCAATTTTAAAAAAAGATAAAGAGTTTGAGTGTGGTAATGAAAATCACTTGAAATATTTTCCATTTTAATGTCCAAGTCTCATCTTGTAGGCTGAAGAGCAATCCGACGACAAAAAGTTTGCCACGGCCAGACTTTTGGTTCAGGTTCATGCCGAGGATGTCAACCCTCCAGTTTTAGTGGCCACATCAAGGGTTGGATTCGTGCCGGAAAACTCCAAGATCGGAACACGAGTCACCGATCAACGAGGCCAGGAAATCAAATTTGTGGTCACGGATGCCGATCACATTGGAGCAGATGACCCTGCTGCCAAATATGACTTTGAAATGACCACCAACTTCTTCACCGTCGACGAGGAAGGTTACTTGGTGGTCAATGACGAGAACTTGGATCGAGACCCGCCCAATGAAGACAAGCTCAACTTCCAAGTGAGTCCAATGACTTGGACGTTCCTACTTTGTATTTGTTCCACTAATATACATCAATTATGATGATATGCAGGTGTCTCTGAACCATCGAAGGAGAGAGTTGTCATCAGTGAGTCCGTGTGTGCAAATCTAATAACCGCACCACCTGTTTGTCATGAAGCTGTTTTTCATCTTTGTCATTTTCTGACAAAAACGGGCATTGTCTGCATTTTATAGAACTCACTTTAAGTCAAAAACTGGTGCTCAAAGTAGGGTCCATAGCACTTGAAGTGTGTTTGGTACCGACGCTAACAATTGAAGTCTGCTTATCCTCACATTCTTTTTCTTGCATTGTTTCATTGATTCAGATCTATGCTCGAGAGGCTGATGGTGCCAGGAACACTTCGGCTCCCTTGAGCATGACCATTAACATCCAGGATGTGAATGACAACGCTCCATCTTTGGCCTCTATTCGGGACGTTGTATTGGCGGCTGGGACCTCTCGGAGGGTCATTGCCAAGGTAAACTAATCATCTCTGCTCCACCCCAGGTCTTCATATCTATGCGATTGTCCATCATTTGCAGCTCAATGCCACGGACAATGATTTGGACAAGGACCTTCGCTTCAGACTACTGAAGGTTACCAACAATGGGAAGAACAAGTTTGCCGTCAATTCTCGCACTGGAGACGTTGAGGTCATGGCACCCGTGAAGACTGGCGAGCGTTTCAGCTTGAGTGTGGCCGTCGTCGACAAGGGCGGTCTTAGTAGCGAAGGTGTCTTGGAAGTCCGAGTCAACTCTGGACCCAATTTGAGAGGACCCGCCTTTGATCAGTTCCTCTATGAGGCCAAGGTCAGCGAAGGAGCGCCCAAATTTGCTTCAGTGGTGACGGCGCAAGCCAAGGACCCTGAAGGAGACCCTGTTCGCTATTCGATCATTGAAGGCAACGATGCGGGTCATTTTCAAATCGAGGAGAGCACTGGAATCATTCGCGCCATGCACCCCTTAGATCGGGAGACCCTCCGACGATATTCATTGGTACGTACATATCCAGCATGAACTGCATTGCAAGTTCCAAGTTCTCGGTTTAACGCGTTTTACACTCGCCCGACCAGGTTGTCAGAGCCGAAGATCCTGGTGGCAAGTTTGGCACAGCCACTGTCAACATTGTTGTGACGGATATCAACGATCAGAATCCTTTTTTCGTGGACCTTCCTTACTCGTTTCGAGTCAAGGAGGGAGAAACAGGAGCCTCTGTAGGGCGGGTTCGTGCTGAAGATCATGATATTGGAGACAATGCACTCATCTACTACTCTGTAAGTATTTTTGTTCATCTTATATGAGGGGCAAGAGTGGGTGTGCCTACAATCTTTAAGAGGTGCAATAAAGATAGAGATAGGAATGTTCAACCTAATGACAAAATATGCAAATTATGTGATTAAGAAAGTGCGTCCTAATTCATAGTGGTATTCAATGCAAGCATTCAATTTGTCAGGTTCCCGATGATTCGTTATTCTCCATTGACGCCATCAGCGGAGAAATCCGGACCAATGCCGACTTAGACTTTGAGCGTCATTCCGTCCATTACTTGGTAGTGAGTGCCAATGACGGGGGAAAGCAATCAAGGATCGCCACTGCCACGGTCACGGTCTTGGTTCAAGATACGGCCGATGAAGTGCCCCGTTTCCCCACTCAAGTTTATGAAGCTTCGGTCCCGGAAAATGTCAAGGACTACCTCGTCACAACTGTCATGGTTTGTTCATCAATCACTCCAAACTTGCTACAATCCCAATGCTCACCCCCATAATAAACAATCACTTACAGGCTGAAGATCTCGACTCGGAACCCAGTGTGACTTACCGTTTGGTCCAAGGAGACTTGGACAAGTTCAAGATTCATCCCAAATCAGGTGTGATCCGGACAACCCGAGGGCTTGACTTTGAGCGTCAGAGCACTTTTACCCTGATCGTCGGGACAGAGGAGTCCAGATTGAGTGGTACGGTCTTGTCAAGGTAGGATTGGGGAACAGATGCATTTTCAAAGATCTGTCCCTTCAGGGTTGGACAATTTACCTGGAGTTACGGCCGAGGTGCAAATCAAAGTGGAGGATCGAAACGATATTCCTCCCATGTTCACCCGAAGCCCTCGAGGAAACCTGATCGATGTTCGGAATGACGCTCGCATTGGAACCATCATTGGGACCGTGGCAGCCACGGATGCGGATGGTACCACCCCTGGGAACGAGGTCCGATACGAGATCACGGCTGATGGAAGCTCGGAAAAGGCGGTCTTGTACTTCGGTATTGATAATGAACGCGGAGACATCCGAGTCCGAGATGATTTGACGCAGGAACTCTTTGACGAATACAGGGTGAGTGAAGGTCACGTGTGGAAGTCTTTAGCCGGTACACCTTGAGTGTTGTAACATATTTCGGTGAGTAAATGTTTTGCCGCAACTAATGTTAATTAATGTTCTGGGGGTGGAATTATGTTCAATTTCTGAGGACTAAACATTGAGTGTTTCTTTTCAAAGATTAATTGGGTGTGACTTTGTTTCAAAACAAATGACTATTTCTTCCTTAGTGGTGCGACTACAAAAAACAAAAAGCAGTGTTAGAGCACTTGGTTAAAGCTGCCAAAACAGGGAAGTAATTCGAACTTCCAATTCATTCTTTTCTTTAGTTATCCCTTCCTCATGTGCAACTTGTGTTTAGCTGTTCGGAGCCAAGAATCAGAAGAGTCAATTGCAGAATTCTTAAAAACATATTCCGATATATCCTCGGAATTTAAGTTCAAATTGATTTTGTTATGATAATTGTGCAAGACGTTTTGGTAAAGGCATACTTTTTGTCAAAAGAAAAATTAAAGACTATTATAGGAATGAGATAAAAGATATTTGTTTTTTTGTATCACGTTCGACATTTTGGAAAATTTCATTCTGCTCTTGGTTATTTATTATCAACTTCTAGCTCCAAAAAATAATGAAGATTGATAAAATATTTACTTTGTAGTGTCGCTTTGCCCTAAAAACCCACAAATCACAGGAATATGAATGGTCAGGGATGCTATGGTAGGGAATTGACATACATTTCAGAAGGGAGTCAACGAAGTGTTTTTCTTCTTCTTCAAATGAGACGGATCCCTGGTCGTTGAGGTTTGGTATTTTCATTTTCAGCTCCATCAAATGGCTGAATTAAAAGTTACATCCTGTCAAAGCAGGGTGCCTTGTTCTGTACTCTTCTTTAAGTGGGTGAAACTTTTGATCCAATTGATTGATCAAGCTTAAGATCAAGTTATGTTGTTGCATCTATCTACATTTGAAGGAAAAGACTATATGTTGACTCGCTTCCCAAATGTGGATTCTAGACGTTGGTATTACCATCCCATTGGCCTGCTTTGTGGAATGACATACCTCATAGCCTTAAAAGACAGTGCTCTGAATGCAACGGAAAAGAAGAAAGACAACTTTTGATGTTCGTTGATGACGTTAACATTTTTTTTGGTTTTTCAGCTTCAAATTCGAGCGTATGATTTGGGTGAGCCATCCTTGGATTCAACCATTATGGTACGAGTTCGTGTCAAACAAGTGATCACTCTTTCACCGGAAGAAGGGGTTGGGTTCATTGAAACGAGCCAGTTTGTGGAGGTTCCAGAGAACCTCGCCGAAGAAGCATTGATCAAGACACTGGCCCTTAGTCCAAGATCCGACAAGGCCAAAGGCTTGAAGATCCTCTGTGATGTGGTCAGTGTTAGGAACCATCAAGACCAAGAGATCCCTGGTGAGTCCATGATGCTCTCCAATGTTCAGTCCCAGAGCAGTTATGTAATCTAACGCCTTTTGAACACAGGAATGTTCTATGGACGTCTGAACGAAGAGGGTCACTGTGACTTGATCCATGGAAAAGGAAACTTGGATCGAGAAAGTGATCCCAATTTCAAGGTAGAAATCAAGCTCAACACTCTGTCAGCTTATGCAAATCCAAAGAAAATGACGGCCAAGGTGGGTTTGCAATCATACGACCTTGATCAAGGATGAACAGAGATCACTTCCTTTTATTTTCTGTATTATCCAGGTGAATGTGGTCTTATTGGATGAGAATGACAATGCCCCTCAATTCATCTACAACGAAGACATTAGTCGTGTGGTCAAAGATCAGTACATTGTGGCAATCCATGACACCCTTCCCATAAACGACCTGGTCTTCAAGGTCAAGGTGAGTTTTGACCTCAAACATCATTTTGGAAGACATTTCACGTTTAGAAGCATTTCCTCAGGCCTTCGACAAAGACTCGGGTGAGAACAGTCGTCTGGAGTACGAACTCAGAGGAGATAACATTGCTCAAGACTACTTTGCCATCAATAGTGAGACTGGCGAAGTCACCAACATTGACACGTTCATTGGCGTTTCTCAAGAGGATTTGCCGTTTGAATTGATTATTCTGGTTCGAGACAACCCCAATGACCATTCTCTGAGCAAGACCCAACAGACCATCCTAGTGGTGAGTAACAAGCAAGTATCCTAAGATCGACAAGCTTATGGAAAGGATCCTTCCAGGTCAATTTGTTGCGTCCTGGAGATGGGATCGTTCTGACCATTGCCGACACTCCTCCAAATGTGATGTCCCAAAAGAAAGGGGAGCTCATGGAGTTGTTGCAACAAAACACCAACCTTTTAGTCACCATTGATAAGATGATGCCAGCCATGGGCAAATATGGAAACGGCTCTTGTTGCAAGCCTCTCCCAAGAAGCACAGACGTGTATTTCCACGTGGTCGATCCAAATACCAATGAGATTCTACCGTTTGACCACGAAAAGGTTCAGAGGTACGCATGAGCACCCTCATGAACAAGGACCAACCAGGACCCTTCAAATATTCCTTTGCTTGCAGATCCATATCTTCGAAACAAGCGGCTTCCAACCTCAAATATGCCATTGCTGGACATCTTGGAGTGCAAGCTGCTGATGTCCATGAACCCTATGTTAGTACTTATGAAAGTGCCAGCAACGCTTCGCCTATTCGCACGGCAGGGTCCACTTATGAAGGGTTTCCAACGCTGCTGATCATATTTGGATGCCTGGTCTTTGCCTTGGCCTTTGTGGCCATTTGCTATCTATGCTTTATCAAACGCAAGTAAGGGTTAAGATACGCTATTTGAATTCTTGTTCATTGCACATCACTCGCCAATCCGTGACCTTGAAGGTTATTTATTAACATCTATTAGGAATGTATTCCCAGCATAAATTAAGAAAATGTCTACCTACGAGTGTCCTTTAAGCAAAAGCTGGTATGATTTCTGATCAATCAGAGTTGGCAAGTCTGGCTGACCCTTCAATTCAGACTTTGAATTGAAACTTGTTCAAGTCTAATTCAAAAGCTCCCAAGAGATCAAGTCCTGAAGCTAATTATTTCTTTTTGTTCTAGAATGATTACCAACGAAGAAAAACAAACCAAAATGATTGTCATTCCGAGATATGAACCCGTGTTTGTGGAGCCCAGTCACAAACAGTATGAGACTCAAGTACTTCAAATGTCTGTGCCCATCGACGACAATGACCAGATCCGAAGTGGACCTCAAGTTGGGAGTGATTCCTCCTTCAACCTGGACAGCATCAGCTACATCACTAAGGACAGATTCAGCAGCATGGGTAAGGAGAGCCAGAGATTGGCTTAAAACAAGCTACAATCTCATTTTGCAACTGCAAACTATCACATGGCCTGAAATTTCATTGTGATTAAATCTAATAACTAAATGCACCGTCCTGATTTGAAGCGAGCACAGGTTTCCTTTCAACGGACATTTTTCCGCACTTATTATTATTATTATTATT
>NC_081451.1:1007506-1012191 GCF_007210705.1 Tigriopus californicus
TTATTTCAAGTCGTTATTGCGAGACGAGCGAGTATCTCATTGGATGTTTTATATTTTCAATACAATACATGAACAAACTAATTTGTTGTCGTAGTCTATTTGGGCCCATTCCTGGATACAAAGATGCAGGGACGCCGTTCGACGCGGATACCCACCAGACAGACAAAGGGGAAAGGGGAGATCCATCATGAAAAAACCTTTGTTCATCCGTATGTTTTTTATTCTCATCAACGCACAAAGAAGCAAACGGCACTTTCAGAAGCCATATCATATGTTTGCTTCTTTTAAAGAAAATGCTTGATCAACCCCTTAGTCTTTCCTTCAAACTTGACACCATGAAAGGGCGTACTCATACTTGTCAACTGGGGTTTGAAAATGTCGGTCTTCCTCAAGCCTTATTTTTCCTAGATACTCTGTTTTAAAACACTATGTTGTAATCATGCGCTTAAAATGTTCTTCAGAAACCAGTTATTGAAATCTCATAAAAAAAAGAAAAACTTAAAGATGTATACCATGTCTCATTAAGTGTCTTAAAAACGTTGAAATTGTGTTCAATGGTGCCTGAATAACAACTGGGGCCATGTGCAGTTCACTTGGGGCACTTTACTTTGGTTTAGAAGTGACACTGATTGGGAAAGCATTGCTTTAGAACTTAACGAAAGGTCAAAAATCCATGGCTTGGGGCAGTGAACTCATTGTTGTATGATAGTAAACAGAATACAATTTTTTCCATACTTTATACAAGAAGATGGGTACCGTTGAGTAAATTGCTATTCCTCTCTTTACCCTAGGCGACCAATCTCCCATGCACAGCGATTCCACGGAGGCCACCAGACTCTCACCTGGAGTTGGCAACCAATCTGGGCATTATGCCACTGTTGATGGAGACGAGGACCGGGTCACGCCCATACGCAATCCACTGTTTGGACGGTAGGAACACATGAATCTCGATTCAAACCAAAGAGAACCGGGGCCGTGTTTGCCCCCAGTAAGCGCATGAGTAAATTGCGCTCCCGGCATACCCAAGGGATTAAAGGCTACACCCATAGCGTGTTGGTAGAACGTCTATTTTCCATTATTTGTCTATTGCATGGTCCAGTCAAGTATCAAACGGATGAATATGGGACCATTGGTACAATACCTGGCTCTCCAAGTCTAATCATCGTTTTGATGTATAAATTGACAATATGAGTAGATTTGCTCACAACTTGAATGGAACATCTTGCTGCGGTCATTTCCAAGGCTGAGGTAAAAAATGTTGATGACTGAGATAAAGAAGAAGCAGGAATATTCCTAGATTGTGACACCCAACCTCATCTGCTGCATGGCAATATTGTACGTAAAAGGATCGAGTTTTAATAGCCGGAATAACTTATTCCAGGTCAGATGATGATGAAGGGCTGAGAAGATTGAGTGCCAGCACCACCAATGCCAATGTGCTGTTTGGAGAGCCCCGGAGGGAGTTTGCGAGTTCCACGCCAAAGCGACAGAGCTCCAGCCAGGAATTGGAGGAGACCAGACCCAGAGGCACCACTCAGCTTTGATCCCCCTGAATGTGATTTGCTAGAAGAAACTAATTCTATTGTGTCAAAATCAAACCCAACCATTATCGTGATGGTGCCAGATCGAATCGCGTGTCATATTGCCACCGCCCATTTCTCAAATTTGCTCTGATCTCCTGTGTGTAAATATGTTTCCTAGTGATCTTCAAATAAATGTAACACTCTGTTCGAACCACTTTGATGCTATTTTTGAGGAAAGATATTCAATCACAAGGTTCTACATATTCACGAGTACTCATCCTACATTACATTTATTAATTGTGCCGTCAAGGTACCGAGGAGAAGCGAGGGAAAACAAAACAAAGAAATACTAATAAGTTATTTTGAAGCCCATTCAGTTTTGATAGAGAAAACCAGGGTGGCTTTTACATGACTAAACTGTGGCGAAATGTGCTAATGAGGCTTCATCCGATAAACCCTGTCATTTCTAAAACAACATTTTTACTAACCACTTGTTATGCCAAAATTACGCTAGATTTTTAAGAACGAACATACGAACCCGCCAGATATACATTTTCATACTTGCCACAGATTCTGGATAACTTCATTTTGACGAAAACACAACATCTGGCCCCACCCAATAACTGTTTTTTTTTAATTATCCGACCACAATAAGTGGTATGCATGGCAGTTTGGTTGTAACGAAATTGCAGCACTTGGTTCTTTTTTGAAAAAGGGAGTGTTACAATTCTAAATTGTGCATTGTAACGATCCTAAAACCAAATCATTATTCGTTCTTTTTTTCATCCTCCAGAGTGGCCTTTCATGTCTCGTACCTCTCTTAAAAACTGAGAAAAATTGAAGCATTGATCTCAAAATATGATCTATATAAAAATTCAAAATCAAAAAAATCAAGTTCAATAATAATGAGCAGAATATAAAGTGGCAATTTTTGCTAATAAAAGAAGTAAAACCTATGGCTGCAAATCAGTTGTTGGGAAAACGAGTTAATTTTTTCAAAAGAGCAAACCCGATGTTACAACAAAGCCCAATTTATGATTTTAGCAAAAAATAAAAATTTCCAATTTATTATTGAAAGGTTATTGAAAAGGATTATTGGACGTGAGCAAATAGGGCATGTTAAGAAAAGGAAATTCAAGAAAAATGTAGTTCGACAACCCTGCTATTGAGTATTTTTAGGAGGAGAAACGTCACAGCCAACCTGTTCCGAATGTAGACTGAATTTGTCATTTAATGCAGTTCCCCGGCTTGTAGAACCAAACAGTATTCACAAAATGACATATTTTTGAGTTTTGTAGCACAACTCACCCTATGGTTGAAAATTCAATTGGATTCAAGAGCGAGGGCGTGTGCGGGTCTTATTTCTGCCTCTACAGTTTCCTTTGCTTCACATGCCCTTTTGGGTGAAAAGGGTCATTGAGAAATACGGGGAATACTTTCTTTATTGAACTTTCTAAATCGAAAAAGACATCAGCCACGAAAATATTGACGCAGGAAAAAGAATCTCACTGTGCTTGATGATGGTAGTTATGAATCTTGATGCTAATACTTCAAGGCAAATGTTTAAAACAGACATCTATTTTCGCTTTTGAAATATGTTCTTCATGTTACAAGTTTCAAATTTAAAGAAGCCATTAGGCCTGATATCTCGATAAAATTGACACTTCTTTTTTAGATATGACGTAGCTCAAAAGTCAAAAAGAAATATTTTCCTATGGAGCATTTCCATTGGCTTGGCATAAATCTTGCGAAATGAAAATAGCAGGGAATGGGAGTCATGCAGTGCGATAAGCAAATATGTTACTTTTTTTGTACTTCAAAGTTGTACAAGAAATCAGGATAAAAATTTGCATTAACGATTTTATCCGACAGCAGAGAACATATTGATGAATCGAAATGCATTGTTTTATTTATCGATCGAGACTTGCCATGAAGTAGATGCAGCATTTGGTAGGCAGCAAAACTATCGGCAAATCGAGATTTGATAAATCAAAGTTCGATTGTTTGGAAGCCAGGTGTGATTTCCGTGGCCAGAAGGTAAAAAAACAAAACAATTTTGACTTCCTCTCGAATTCTGCTTGACCAGGAACTCTTGAGAGAGGAAACGACACCGCTTTCTTGTGCCCGCCAACTTAGAATATAGCGTTGAATTAAGGCAGCAGTTGCAGTAACAATAATACAAGATTGTGCATGATATAGAGTACATTTAAATGTTTTTTAGTAAATAAATCTCTTTGATATACAACTCTGTTCACATGCCAAAAATTTCTGCATTAATTCTAAAAGTCAAAAGAATACATGAAATAACCATGAACATCAAATTAATTAAGAGCTCACATCAAATTATCTTTAAAATGAATGACATAGTGGGCAAAGCTAGCTCAAAAACATTCATATAAAGAAAAAATCATTACCGAAAATCATATTATCCATTGATGAGGAACTTACACTGACAATAAGTAAAGAAATGTATGAAATAGGCAATCTAAGTACATGTACATAAATATAAGCGTATTCAAACATCTGAGATGGACAATTGATAATTTTGTTTTCATCCAACCATTTGACAACAGAAACATCAAGTATTGGTGAGAAATGAATAACCTTTTTTTGAGTAGAGTTTAAACTTCTATTTACTTGGAAGTTTACATAAAAGGAAGCCATTATTGAAAGGGCACAGAGTATTTAATCCCAATGTCCACTGCACTAGATTTCAATTTGATATTTGGACTCCAACAAACTTGGTTTTCAGCAAAGGCGTCCAAAACAGTCTAATCCAATGTTTATGAAGCATTCCAATGAGTTTAAAGAATGATATGTAGCTCAGAGCTACCATATACCTGCTTTTGATTCGAAGGCCATTCCCAGAGTGAGGACCTTAGTTTTATAACAAATGCGTCAAACTACTTGCAAGTTGGTCAAGATATTCTTGAAACAGTTTTTTTCTAACAATATTGCTAGAAAAAAAGTATTGACTCATAGTGTTTCTAGAGCAAATTCTTACTTTATTAAGAACAGCTAATTCGTATTCTTCACTAATTGTACTTCAAAACATGTCACAAGTCATTTAAGTAAATCAGGGACTCTAAAGAGAGGAAACGACACGACTTTCCCCTGACCGCCAACTTAGGCCATTGCGTTGAATCAAGACAGTCACTCTAG
>NC_081451.1:1012684-1014404 GCF_007210705.1 Tigriopus californicus
GTCAAGATGTGTCTGACACCATTTTCTTCAAATGATATTAAAAGCAAAAAAGGATTGACTGATTGTGTTTAGAGCAAATTCTTGCTTTATCATGAAAACCCAACTAGCACTTTTCAGTTGTTGTACTTTAAGACATGTTAAAAGTCATTTTAAGTATATTTACATGGTTGGTTTAATGCACATACAATCAATGGTTACGAAAATTATATTGGTCACATATTTTGTCCAATACTTAAGCCAATAATTGACATTGAAAAATTTCAGCAGCAAAAGTTTAGGCCTAACTTGGCGGGAAAGGTTTGGTGATCACAAAAAGTGGCGTTTCCTTGCTTTAGTGTCCTTGAGTAAATTTACATGCCTTGTTTGAAGGACATGCTGTTGCATCCCTGATATGGTCACCCTGTGAAAACAACAACACAGTGTTTTTGAGTTTAAGAGAAATACAGCGTGTTCAGAAAGTTTAAAATCTTGTCCATCCCGCACTGGAATCAAGATTGAACATGGCGCACTTCGGCAGTAAACGATTCCTCGCTCCCTAATATCTCAAATCCGTCATATTTGGGACGATGTCTTCCCCAAAGAATCAAGTAGAGAAAAGGGAAGACTACCCTTCAAAAAATTGAATCCGCTTTCTCAACTGACACCAATACACAAACCAAGGATGAAAACACCGCTTCTCTCCATTTGCGAGTGGATGAGCTTACGTCACAGTTGGGGGGATCTCCTGGCAACTCTTCGCCCAGAACGTCCTCAACCCGTTCTAGGCTCTACAATGGACGACATCTCTCACGTCCCTTCCTTCAGCCAATAGGGGATGTCAAGTAAAGGAAATTCAATGAAAAATGTGGTCCAGCACCCTGATTTTGGGCATTTTGGGGAGAAAACTAAGAACAACATTACTGTCAAGTCGCACCATTCGCCCATTGAAATTTGAATAATCAAGTGATTTTGAGCAAGTTGTGGTACAAAACCCTACTAAATGAGCATGTTTGATGTTAATCAGCTAACGCACAATCAAATTGGCTCAATACCACAATGTTAGGGTAAGATTAAGGCCTCCATCGAATATGACCAGGTACAAACTGAGAGTAAGGTGGTTCAGGAGGTCAGGTCGAATCCGAAGGCATTTTTCTCTTATGCGAACTCTAAGAGAAAAATGAAACACTCTGTTGGGCCTTTTGAGGTTAATGGGGAAGCCATTAGCAAAGTAGAGACTATGGCTAACATGCTTGGAGATCAGTTCTCTAGTTTGTTTTCAACCCCACTGAGTTCGGAAGCAACAGCTCATTGCTCTGAAAATGAGTCTGTTGAGATTGACATGGTTAGTCAAGCTGAGCGTTTAGATGATCTTGTAGTCACTAATCAGGATGCTTTAGAGGCCATCAGGATCTTGAGGCTTTCGAGCTCTCCTGGTCCTGATGGCGTGACATCTCAGTTTCTGATGAGATGCTCATTGGTTCTCATTCCTGTTTTCTCGTACTTGATTCGTTGCATCTTGGATCAGGGCAAGTTTCCATCTTCACTAAAGTTAACTCATGTTGTTCCAATTTTAAAGGGGGAGATAAGTCGGTCCCCAGTAATTACAGGCCGATTTCTCTCACTTTGAATATTGCGAAGGTGTTTGAGAAGATCATGAAGTTCAAACTTGTTGAACTTCTTGATATTCATGAAGTCCTTCCTCCTAGCCAGCATGGGTTCCGAGCACATTTTAGCACGGTTA